>NC_056730.1:825208188-825210688 GCF_019279795.1 Protopterus annectens
GTGGGAGCAAAAAGCAACAATTTTGTTTTTGTTGGGGTTTAGGAATAGGCGATGGGCGGTAAACCAGTTTTCAACAGTGTTAAATACTGTTTGAGTAAGCATCTGAAGAGAGATTGATGATTTAGAAGTACAGATTAAAGTAGAGTCATCGGCATATTGTATGCTGGTGGCTTGAGGAAAAATAGCATTGAGATCATTAATAAAAATGGAAAATAGAAGAGGACCTAGGATAGAGCCTTGAGGGACTCCACTGTTTATGGGGAGGGGTGCGGAGAGATTATTGTCCCAGAGCACTGCTTGTTGTCTATTTTCTAGATAGGATGTAAACCATGTTATTGCTTGTGGGTCAAGCGATTGTGCTTTTAGTGCACTGATCAGTAAGTTGTGGTTAACCATATCAAAGGCTTTTGATAAGTCAATGAATAATGCGGAAGATAGAAAGTTGTTATTTCGATTCCTATTTATGCAGTCAGTAAAAGTTAGCAGGGCGGTAGTTGTACTATGAAAGGGCCTAAAGCCATGTTGGCAGTTGGCTAGTAAGTTATTGTAGAGCAGGTGTTGAAGTAGTTGATGGTGAATACATTTTTTCCATTATTTTGGCCAGTGGGGAGAGTAATGCAATTGGTCGGAAATTGGAGATATCAGTGGATTTGCTTCCTTTATGTAAGGGGATAATGTGGGAGACTTTCCATATGGATGGGGTGTTACCTTCTATGATTGTTCAGTTTATAAGGATGGATATGGGATATGCTATGACTTTGGAAGCTATTTGAAGGTATTCTGCTGGCAGGCAGTCAGCAGAAGTGGAACATGGTTTGAGTTTATGAAGGAGTTTGCAGATAAAGGATGTTGATACAGGTTGTATATGGAAGGAGGGCACTTGACTGCTTATGTTTTGTTAGGGGCTGGGGGAGATGGGAGTTATTGTCTTTGCAAGGGCTTGAATAGTTTCAGTGAAGTAATTGTTGAAGGCCTCAGCTATTTGCAAAGAATTATTATGAGGAATTGAAGATGGGGCAGGAGTTTTGGTATGACCTGATTGGAGAAGTTTGTTAATGTCTGCCCAGATCTTTTGAGGGTTATTAGCATGAGATTGTTGAAAGTTGAAATAATATTTTTTTTTGTCTAAGATAATGTCATTTTTGGTTGCATTTCTTAGCTGTTTAAAGAATAGGTGGTCTGCAGAGCTCTTAGAGGCACTCCATTTGGCCCATATTTTGTTTCTTAGGAACATTTTTTTCCTTGGTTTGTTGTGTGAGCCATGGAGCTGTTTTGGTCCTAGGTTAGGAGGAGCGAAGGGGGGCATGGAGATCTAGGATTTGTAGGAATTTAGTATTAAAGTAGGAAACTGCTTCATCCAGTTTGAGTTGCTTCAGAGGTGACCAGTTACAGGCCTTTAGTTCATTTTGAAAGCTTTCTGTTTGAAAGTGTTTTTTTTGAACAAAAGGTTATAAAAGTGTTATTGGTAGGACTATGAGTCTTTTGCTTTATTATATAGGTTAGAACATGGCCGCTAATGTCGTCTGGAAGTGTTCTTGGTATATGGGTTTCAGGATGACTGTTTACAAGAATCCAGTCGAGGGTGGCTTCTTTATTACTAGGTTTGTGGATTCTTGTGGAGGTGTTTATTATTTGGGTGAAACCATAAAGATTAATGTGGTTGTTAGGATTTGGGGAGCTACAGGTAGTCCAGTCAATGTTAAAATCACCTAGTACAATTGTTTCTTGAGATAGCAGGGTGGAAAGGCTACTAAGAATGTTTTCAAGAGTATTAATATTATTTCTGGGAGGAATGTAGGTACAAATTATATAAATGGATTTAGATTTGTTAAGTCAAAATTTGCTGGTAATGGTTTCTGCATTGGTATTAGAGGGTAGTAGCACATTGTAGGATGAAACTTGAAGTTCAGATTTATACAAGATGGCTACACCACCACCCTTTTTGGACATGCGGTCACATCTAAGGATGTTGTATCCAGGTGGGGTTATTTTTAGGTCATGAGTAAAGGGTTTCGACCAAGTTTCTGTAAGGCAAAGGATTTCAAATGCATGCACTTGTAAAAGGGCATGCAATTGGCTAAGTTTGTTGTTAATGCTACGGATATTGAGTTGAGCTATTCTGAAAGAGTTACCTAATTGTATGGAGGTAGAAACACCATTAGAAGTTTATTTTAGTGGGTTAGTACAAATTTGTGGATTTGGGCCAGGATTAGGATGAATATCTCCATGTGATAGAAGATTAATGGGATGTTTAAGTAAAATCTTTATGCTTTTAAAGTATTTGGGTAAGTTTATCTTGCAGGAGAAGTAAGTAACATGGCAAGATCTATGAAACTTTGGGAGTAGGTAAACTGAAGTAGAGGTTATATTGCTATGGGAGAGGGAGCTATGATGTGTGATTGGTAGAGTTTGTTGGTGGGGAGGTTCATTATTAAGTAATGAGAAGTGTTCGTAGAAGGTTAGGGTGTAGGGTAAAGCTAGGAATATTAATGAAGAAGTG
>NC_056730.1:825215688-825478428 GCF_019279795.1 Protopterus annectens
CAAATGTAAAATAAATACACAAAGTAGGGTGGGGGTAAGCAGGAGTAAGCGGGTTTAAGCCTGTTTTGGTGGCGGTAAGCGAAGCCCACACTGCTTAAGCAATGTAGAAGCTAACTCAGTGTAAGATGTTGCAACTAGCATAAACCAGCACTTACTCACTTACAATTGCTCAAAAGTGCCTTAGTCACTCTGTAGCCAGCTCTTGTTGTGCCCAGCAACAAATTAATCTGCACTCCCTGTGCCCAGCAGCAAATTAATCTGCACTCCCAGGTTGCAACCCCCGGACCCTGCACACTTAAGGTTGCCAACTGTACAGAATTTTTCCAGATTATCTGGAAATATAGGGTGTTGTCTGGTTGTCTGGATTTCACAGTGTAATTCTGGAAATTATTTTTCGCAGGCTTGCGGCAGTTGAAAAAAAAAACTTGACTGGTGCCTGCCGAGTCCAACTGCTGAAACATCAGTGAGTTACACACTACATAGGCACCTAACCTTATTGCATGTTGATTTGCATTTGCTAAGCAACCATATGAATGCACAGACAAATGTGGTGTGTGTGTGTGTGTGTGTGTGTGTGTGTGTGTGTGTGTGTGTGTGTGTGTGTGTGTGTGTGTGTGTGTGTGTGTGTGTCTAGAGAACTATTACTAGTTCTGTTACTCGTGTAACTAACTCCGAGTCCGAACGAACTCATGTTAACCATCACGCAACTCAAATACCTAACCGTTTTCCACGATTTCTTAGGCATATATTTGAGAAACGTCTGTCCATAACGTGTTCAGACAGTGGTGGATGGATTCTGCTTTTTCTGTGTATGCCACCACTTAACACTCTGTACTCTTAGCATTTTCAGTTTGTGGTGAAGGCCCATTGCCTGAAGCTTTACACGAAACCTAAAAACTGGCAGTTCCTGTTTGTGACCGGTCCTCAAGAGAGTAGCTAAAGCAGTTAGAAATGCATGAAGGAGGATATTCCGTGCTTTCCAAAATTTTGGTACTAGGATAGCAGGAGGGTGGAGTCCGCAAAAGCAGCTCTCAAGCCCCAATACAACAACAAACACTTGTTTTCTCTTTGCTTCCTTTGACTCTGCAATACACTTTTTAGATGGGGAGTGTGGGGCTTTGCTGGGTTCATACAGCTCACACTGGCACAATTCATGCAAATCTAGTCAGCTTGCACAGTAACCGAACTGAAGCATTTATTATACAAATGAAATGGCTATTAAAAACAATCGTATTGTTAGTCAGCTTAGCTAAAATTTTGCCGCCTCTTACAACTTCATCTAAAGAAGGACGTAGAGAAACGTAACATCAAAATGCAAGCATCACCCCTTAAAGCGGGAAGAAAGGGTGACCGAGAACCCCAAACCACATCTCACTCAACTTGCAAATCCTTATTTTTCTACTGCAATGTAGAGCAACTTACAATTACATGCACATGCCCTGCTTGCACGAAGCCTCAACGGTGGGTCAATATGGGGTCCTTAGCCCCTTACACGTCTACAATCTACATTTGCATTTGCAATTTGCATTATGTATTCATATGACAACATTTCCCTTGAAGCTGAATGGTTAATCTCAGTTTGCAAGTGAAAGCTGAGATAACCAATTACCACTGATTCAGCACCGCGCCAGAATTGAAAGCAAACTGAAATCCTACAGTCTGATAGCTCCTGAGATAATGAGACCTCAGGAGAGTGAGGCATGTATAAAAACACCATGCAGCCAACATCCACCATTATGCAAAGAAAAAGCGAAGGTGACTGTGTGGAAAACAACAAAAGGGAATTCATTATCTTTTAGGCGGGAAGAAGAAGGGGAAGGAAGAAGTCAAGTCTGTAGAAGAAGTCAATTATTGTAGGCAAGTAGGTACAGTGGATCCATTACAGACAGAGAAGAAATGACTTATTGCATATTTACAGAAGGCATAATAAAAAACAATAAATAATACACAAATGCAGTTAGTGCTCAGTGCATTATTAATGGAATGGTGATCATTTTCATAGTACTTTCCTTTGAATTGTACAGTCATTATCAGTAGTAGTAAATGTGTGACTATACACAGACAGACAGATTCGAAGTTTATAGACTGGTAGCAGTGTGGAAGAGTGGAACACTGTGGAAAGTATAGTAAAATTGAAAACCAGTAGGAAAAAGGGAGAAGATATGACAGTCTAGAGTTTAGCTGAAATGCAAAAGAAAGCATAACATTGGTGGTATGTGGGTAGTTGTAGAGTTTTATCCTGGGAAAGTGCAAGAGCACAGTAAGAAATCCAAATTTAGGCATTGTGTGTTAGTTGTGATTTTAAGGAGTTTAAATTGTCAGTTTGAGGGAGAGAGAGTGTTGGTGTTCTACTTTTTTTTTTTAGACCTTTTAGTATAGTGAGTTCCCTGCTGCATTGATGTGGATTACAAATAGCTGTTTCTTTCTTTTGTGGAGCATAGAATTCTACTTGTAGAGTAGTTTCGATAATGCCATTTACAGTCTCAGAAGGCATGGGTAGTTTTCTGGTTTGTTAATGGGATTATGCATTGTTTGTCGTTAACTTAGCTAGCTCAATCCAGTCTGTTGTTGTAAGACTGCACAATGGTGTAGTTGTCAGTGAGATGACAGCAGTACAGAAGGAAGGTAAGATTAAATTAATAATTTAAAATACTAAAATACATTAAATTAATAATTTAAAGTTCTAAAATAGAAATCAAAATAAGATACTAAAAATAAAGTAAGAAAAAAAATGAAAGTTTTTTTTTTACAGCAGAAACAAAACAAAACAAATACAGAAAGAAAAGACACAGTAGAAATATAAGAATATATAACAATCAGTACTAAAAATAGATAAAAAGGCACACGTAAAAAAATTTACCACCAGTCATCACCAATGTATGCCATACACTTAACGTTTATAGTTTTATAGGGCAGATAGAGACGTATATGGTGGTGAGCTATGTAGACAGTTATGTAACTAGCAATGACATATTGTTGCACATAATGTTTTACCCATTTAGTGGGTTAGGCTGTGGGTTTGTTGTTCAGCAGTCTGATTTAGCATGTGTATTGGAAGAAGCTGTTATGGTTATGGAATCTGGATGCCCAGGCTGCATCTAATGCTTTTGTAGTGCTCCCTTGTTGGCAGGAGTTTGGTTTCATGCATCTATTATATATTTACATATATGTTATATATAATTCAAACTGCTCAATCATGCAGAGACACTATGTATAATTGCATTCTGAATTAATAACAATGCAACAACTTTGTTGATCTGTCCCCTTCAACTTGTTTGTTAATTATGTAGTTCATCACCAGTATGTTTACCAGAAAGGCTCATCCAGACTCTGCTACACTTTGCTGTGAAGGAAAGGTTAGTTTGCTGTTATTTTTGTATTTCTGTATTGCCTTTCTATATTTTGAATACTGTAGTTTGTTTTCTTTACCTTGTGTTTTGCTTGCATTCTGTTTTAACAGCATACTAAAACTTCAAAAGAGACCACAGCTCTCTCTGTTCTGAGTCAGGCAGAATTTTTCCCGCCCTCCCACCCATTGAAGTTGTTTTGTTAAATACCACTGTCTTTCTAGTTGCCCGCCTCTTATGTTAATCTGACCATATATCTCATTTCTCTCTACTTTCACTGGCTTATGTGAGTAATCACAAAGCCATCACTTTTGAAATCCCACCCCTTCAATTATTTAAATTTATTGGCCATCCTACAGTATTTCATAGTACCAAAATACAAAAGTAACCACCCCTTTTAGTCCATCTTGCTGTTTTAAAAATAGTAACTCTCCACTAAACCTTAACTTTTTAAACAGGTAAAACTCAAGTTACCTACTTTCATATCTAACTTCTCTAGTGCACACTGCAGAGTGCATTCTTTTCAATCTTACCTTTAAGCATCCATGTTACTAACACTTTCTCTAATACCTAAAAAGATCATCTCTACTTGACTCCAAGTAGACTTTTCTCTATCTGTTAAACCTAGCACTTGCTCCTACAGTACTTATTACCTTGATACGGCACTCTTATAGATAGCACCCCAAAAGGCAAACCCCCATTTCTTGGTCACCCACGCCCCGGAATCTCTTTTAAAGTTTTTTGTCTAGTCCTTCTAGCATGTCGAGGATCAGTTGCTAGTGTCCTCTCCTGCTCAGCTGGTGAACCTGGGAATATTGAGGCAATGTTACAATTGCCTCATGTACACAGACAACCCTCTCCTCCTCCCACAAAACACAAATACATGCGAGAGATGCAACTATACGGCCAAACTGGAGGCTGAGCTCTCTCAACATAGGACTGGCAAGACCAGTCAGGAGGAGAAGGTTACCACACACACTATAGACCCAGTCTCACATAGTACCATCACAACCTCAAATCATACACATAAACACACAAAGACATACTCAGTGGCTCTGATCAAAAATCTACCAAAACAGCAGAGGCCACCAAAGCAGACACCCAAACAACCACCACCTCAGAACACAACACCTGCAACACATAGACCTCACAGTCAGAGTGTCAAACAGTCACAGCCCTTAAGGCCAAACACAATGCCAGACACACTAGTCGTTGGTGACTCCATAGTCAGACACACTGACGTCCCACTCATCAGACGGAGTAAGGAGAAGGTCACAGTAAGCTGCCTGTCGGGCGCTAGAATCCGCCACATAACGCAAGCACTCAGGTCTCTCAACAGCAGGTACAAATACGACTCAGTCATTGTCCACGCTGGTGTAAACGACCTGAGACATACCTCCTTGGACTACATGAAAAGAGACATTGAGGAGCTCTCTGATTATGTAGCCCAGGCAGGTATGACCCTGACCTTGAGCAGTATCCTACCTTCACCAAGAATGATGCCACAATACAGAGATAAGATGATCAGCTTTAACAATTGGCTTAAACTCTGGTGTCATTCAAAGGGGATCCAATGTCTGTCTGCCTGGGATGACATGCTGGACAAGCCACGCTGCTGGGACGGCTTGCACCTGTCACCCTGATTCCGGATATTGGCAAAGGCTCTTGCCACCCCATAGTGCCTTTTTTAGGCAAGGCTCAAATTCTAAACCTACCACCCTAGAACACAAAAAAGGAAAAAAACTAAGGGTAATGCTGCTCAATGCCAGAAGTCTAAATCTCAAAATGCACGCACTCGAGGCCCTTCTCAGTATGGAGAACATCGATGTCTGTGCAGTGACAGAAACTTGGTTCAAGGCTCCTGAGAGCACCCCAGCACTATCAGGTTTTACCTCTTATCATGCGTTCCGCCCCCAAAATCCGGACAATACCAAGAAAGGAGGGGGGGTATCCATATTCATCAAGGACACCCACACCTCAAGACTGGTGGCAACGCACGATGCATCGGAGACCATCCAGGTGCAATTAACCATAGGCAAGACTGCTCTTCAAATTGTAGCATGTTACAGGCCACCCTCACAAACTCAGGAACCTCACATGGCCTTCCTGAAAACACTAGGGGGGATAAATGTATCACCAAACACCATCATACTAGGTGACTTCAATTACCCTAATATAGACTGGGAACACTACTCAAGCCCAAACACCCTAGCCCAAAAGTTCCTGGAATTCATAAACTCAAATGCCATGGAACAACTAGTCACCATCCCCACAAGAGGAGAAAACATACTTGATCTCATCATCACGAACATGGGAGCACAATGTTCAACACCGGAAGTATACCCCTCACTGGTGAGATCAGATCACAACTAATCTCGCTGGAGGTCCTCATCCCACCCCCACCTGAAATAAAAAAGACCACAGTAAAGAACTTCTCGAAAGCCGACTTCACACTTCTAAAGACTCTTTGTACCAAAGGCAAGCGTCCAGTCTGGTGGACCCCAGCCATAAACAAACTCTACAACAAAAGGAGGAAGCTACTACAAGATAGAGCAAAATCCTTAAAAGGTAAGACACCCTTGATCACTATAAGTAAAAAACTAAGAGCTCTCATAAAATCATCCAAAGCAAATTTTGAGAGAAAAATAGCTAAAGACTCAAAAGACAATCATAAGCCATTTGCCAAATTTGTAAACATTCAGTTGGTTATGTTCGACATTCCATTTACTCTGGTGTAGTTGTCAGTGAGATGACAGCAGTACAGAAGGAAGGTAAGATTAAATTAATAATTTAAAATACTAAAATACATTAAATTAATAATTTAAAGTTCTAAAATAGAAATCAAAATAAGATACTAAAAATAAAGTAAGAAAAAAAATGAAAGTTTTTTTTTTACAGCAGAAACAAAACAAAACAAATACAGAAAGAAAAGACACAGTAGAAATATAAGAATATATAACAATCAGTACTAAAATAGATAAAAAGGCACACGTAAAAATTTACCACCAGTCATCACCAATGTATGCCATACACTTAACGTTTATAGTTTTATAGGGCAGATAGAGACGATATGGTGGTGAGCTATGTAGACAGTTATGTAACTAGCAATGACATATTGTTGCACATAATGTTTTACCCATTTAGTGGGTTAGGCTGTGGGTTTGTTGTTCAGCAGTCTGATTTAGCATGTGTATTGGAAGAAGCTGTTATGGTTATGGAATCTGGATGCCCAGGCTGCATCTAATGCTTTTGTAGTGCTCCCTTGTTGGCAGGAGTTTGGTTTCATGCATCTATTATATATTTACATATATGTTATATATAATTCAAACTGCTCAATCATGCAGAGACACTATGTATAATTGCATTCTGAATTAATAACAATGCAACAACTTTGTTGATCTGTCCCCTTCAACTTGTTTGTTAATTATGTAGTTCATCACCAGTATGTTTACCAGAAAGGCTCATCCAGACTCTGCTACACTTTGCTGTGAAGGAAAGGTTAGTTTGCTGTTATTTTTTTGTATTTCTGTATTGCCTTTCTATATTTTGAATACTGTAGTTTGTTTTCTTTACCTTGTGTTTTGCTTGCATTCTGTTTTAACAGCATACTAAAACTTCAAAAGAGACCACAGCTCTCTCTGTTCTGAGTCAGGCAGAATTTTTCCCGCCCTCCCACCCATTTAAGTTGTTTTGTTAAATACCACTGTCTTTCTAGTTGCCCGCCTCTTATGTTAATCTGACCATATATCTCATTTCTCTCTACTTTCACTGGCTTATGTGAGTAATCACAAAGCCATCACTTTTGAAATCCCACCCCTTCAATTATTTAAATTTATTGGCCATCCTACAGTATTTCATAGTACCAAAATACAAAAGTAACCACCCCTTTTAGTCCATCTTGCTGTTTTAAAAATAGTAACTCTCCACTAAACCTTAACTTTTTAAACAGGTAAAACTCAAGTTACCTACTTTCATATCTAACTTCTCTAGTGCACACTGCAGAGTGCATTCTTTTCAATCTTACCTTTAAGCATCCATGTTACTAACACTTTCTCTAATACCTAAAAAGATCATCTCTACTTGACTCCAAGTAGACTTTTCTCTATCTGTTAAACCTAGCACTTGCTCCTACAGTACTTATTACCTTGATACGGCACTCTTATAGATAGCACCCCAAAAAGGCAAACCCCCATTTCTTGGTCACCCACGTCCCCCGGAATCTCTTTTAAAGTTTTTTTGTCTAGTCCTTCTAGCATGTCGAGGGATCAGTTGCTAGTGTCCTCTCCTGCTCAGCTGGTGAACCTGGGAATATTGAGGCAATGTTACAATTGCCTCATGTACACAGACAACCCTCTCCTCCTCCCACAAAACACAAATACATGCGAGAGATGCAACTATACGGCCAAACTGGAGGCTGAGCTCTCTCAACATAGGACTGGCAAGACCAGTCAGGAGGAGAAGGTTACCACACACACACTATAGACCCAGTCTCACATAGTACCATCACAACCTCAAATCATACACATAAACACACAAAGACATACTCGGCGGCTCTGATCAAAAATCTACCAAAACAGCAGAGGCCACCAAAGCAGACACCCAAACAACCACCACCTCAGAACACAACACCTGCAACACATAGACCTCACAGTCAGAGTGTCAAACAGTCACAGCCCTTAAGGCCAAACACAATGCCAGACACACTAGTCGTTGGTGACTCCATAGTCAGACACACTGACGTGCCGCTCACCAGACTGAGTAAGGAGAAGGTCACAGTAAGCTGCCTGTCGGGCGCTAGAATCCGCCACATAACGCAAGCACTCAGGTCTCTCAACAGCAGGTACAAATACGACTCAGTCATTGTCCACGCTGGTGTAAACGACCTGAGACATACCTCCTTGGACTACATGAAAAGAGACATTGAGGAGCTCTCTGATTATGTAGCCCAGGCAGGTATGACCCTGACCTTGAGCAGTATCCTACCTTCACCAAGAATGATGCCACAATACAGAGATAAGATGATCAGCTTTAACAATTGGCTTAAACTCTGGTGTCATTCAAAGGGGATCCAATGTCTGTCTGCCTGGGATGACATGCTGGACAAGCCACGCTGCGCAAGGGACGGCTTGCACCTGTCACCCTGGGATTCCGGATATTGGCAAAGGCTCTTGCCACCCCATAGTGCCTTTTTAGGCAAGGCTCAAATTCTAAACCTACCACCCTAGAACACAAAAAGGAAAAAACTAAGGGTAATGCTGCTCAATGCCAGAAGTCTAAATCTCAAAATGCACGACTCGAGGCCCTTCTCAGTATGGAGAACATCGATGTCTGTGCAGTGACAGAAACTTGGTTCAAGGCTCCTGAGAGCACCCCAGCACTATCAGGTTTTACCTCTTATCATGCGTTCCGGCCCCAAAATCCGGACAATACCAAGAAAGGAGGGGGGGTATCCATATTCATCAAGGACACCCACACCTCAAGACTGGTGGCAACGCACGATGCATCGGAGACCATCCAGGTGCAATTAACCATAGGCAAGACTGCTCTTCAAATTGTAGCATGTTACAGGCCACCCTCACAAACTCAGGAACCTCACATGGCCTTCCTGAAAACACTAGGGGGATAAATGTATCACCAAACACCATCATACTAGGTGACTTCAATTACCCTAATATAGACTGGGAACACTACTCAAGCCCAAACACCCTAGCCCAAAAGTTCCTGGAATTCATAAACTCAAATGCCATGGAACAACTAGTCACCATCCCCACAAGAGGAGAAAACATACTTGATCTCATCATCACGAACATGGGAGCACAATGTTCAACACCGGAAGTATACCCCTCACTGGTGAGATCAGATCACAAACTAATCTCGCTGGAGGTCCTCATCCCACCCCCACCTGAAATAAAAAAGACCACAGTAAAGAACTTCTCGAAAGCCGACTTCACACTTCTAAAGACTCTTTGTACCAAAGGCAAGCGTCCAGTCTGGTGGACCCCAGCCATAAACAAACTCTACAACAAAAGGAGGAAGCTACTACAAGATAGAGCAAAATCCTTAAAAGGTAAGACACCCTTGATCACTATAAGTAAAAAACTAAGAGCTCTCATAAAATCATCCAAAGCAAATTTTGAGAGAAAAATAGCTAAAGACTCAAAAGACAATCATAAGGCCTTCTTTAGCTATGTTAGAAACCTGGGAGGAAACTCCCAGATATGCTCAGAACTAGTTCAAAATGATGTGAAGATTACTGATCCTACAGACATTGCCAACATACTGGCTGACAGATTCAGTGCAAACTTCTCTCCCCCCCCCAAAAGGAGAGATATCTGTACCAAGCGATTGCAGCCCCCCCAAACATCTCCAACGCCCAAGTGAGAACTGCTCTCTCCAAAGCAAAAAACACAGCATCCATGGGACCTGATGGTGTCCCCGGCTGTGTGCTCCACGAACTCAACGAGGAATTAAACCCACAGCTAGGACAGCTGTTTAATCATAGTCTTACCTCTGGATACGCCCAGGAGTGGCGCACTGCAACTGTGGTCCCACTTCACAAAGGCGGTGCCTCCACCGACCCTGGAAATTACCGCCCATTAGCTTGACAAGCCTTATCTGCAAAGCCATGGAGAGGATCATAATGGACCTCATAAATAAAGACATAGGGAATTTGCAGACTTTGGATCCATCCCAGTTTGGCTTTGTCAAAGGCAGATCATGCCTTCTAAACTTGGTTGACTTTTTCGAAACAGTCACCAAAGCTATTGATGAGGGAAAGGCAGTCCATACAGCCTACCTCGATCTGGCGAAGGCCTTCGATACAATACCCCACTCGAGTATCATTGAAAAACTCATCAGCTTAAATGTTAACCCATACATCACAAGATGGGTTGCAAACTGGCTGAGTGACAGAACCCACAGGGTCAGAGTTGCTGGCGCCATGTCAGACTCAAAGCCTGTCACAAGTGGTGTGCCACAGGGCTCAGTCCTGGGCCCACTCTTGTTTGGCATCTACTTTTCCGAAGTACAAGCAAACACAGGAGGGTTATGGCTGACAAAGTTTGCAGATGACTGCAAACTGGGCCATAGTAGAAAACACATCTGACACAGATATCCTTCAGAAGGGTCTCACAGAAACGGATAACTGGTGCCAGAGCCATGGCCTAAAGTTAAATGCCAAAAAATGCATAGTCATACCCTTCAGGAAAAACAAGGTTACCCCTAGCTACCAAATAGGTGGCAATCCACTGAGCACAGAAGAAGTTATCAGGGACCTGGGGACCCAGGTTGATAGTAGTCTGTCATTCGAAACCCATGTAGCTAAAGTAGTTAGGAAGACCTTCTACATTGCCCACCTTATCATGAAGGGATTCTCATCTAGATCATAGGAGGTCATAGTCTCCCTATACTCATCACTCATCAGACCAATGATTGAGTACAATGCCCCATTCGGAATGCATCTGACCCGACACTTGCAGCAGCTGGAGAGGCCACAAAAGTTCCTCACCAAAAGGATAAAGGGTCTCAAACATCTGTCCTATGCTGCCCGACTGAAAGAAATCCAGCTCTATTCAGTTGCTTACCGCTTGCTCAGAGGTGACCTTTGCCTAACATACAAGGCCATGTCAAACCCAGATTTGATGAATATGCTTCACCTCAAAAAATCTAGATCCGTCAGAGCCACAAGGGCGGGAGACTTAAACCTCGACACTGCTATTAATAGGACGTGCTGGAGGGATAGATTCTTCACCCAAAGACTCCCTATGCTGTGGAATAAAATCCCGGTATATGTGAGGCAGAGCACCTCGCTGGCCTTGTTCAAGAGAAATCTTGACCAATGGATGGGAGATCGCAGATATACCCCAGGGATTACCTCAGTGTCACTGCTCGACAGAGGCACAGCAAAATAATGGGTATAGTTCCCCATACTAAAGGGGTGGCGTAAGCCACAAAATTATGGGCTAGGCTTGTAAATGCCCTCGGGCTGATAGCCTAGTATGAACCTATGAACCTATGAACCTATGAACAGTAGTGGGTGCAAAACTACATCCTAATGCAAATCCACACCCACTGGAAATCCCTCTGAGTCCACACTGTTTGTACTTCAACAGTACTTGTATCATTGGGCTCTTGTACTGTACATAGCCTGTATGAAGTCTACTGTTTCTGGAGCCTTTGAACGATCTTAGCACTGCCAACATCAACTTTCTTGGAACCTTGTATGCTTTCTCCAAATCTAGAAATACCCATTTGGACTCTCCACATCTCTAGCCTTTTCTCCACAGTCCACTCTCTGTCTCATTGCAGCAGGTTGGTTTATTTGGTTAGTGTATCCTCCTGATGGTCTGAATCGAAACGTCTCCTGTCTCCCCCACCCTTACTTTCTTCTAGCACCGTGATTCTACTTATTTCTTGATGAGGGGCAAGTAAATGATATTGTTTTCCTTTTCTACTAGGAAATGTAATAGACAAACAGGATTTGCTGCATCAGCATCGTCACACATCTTGAAAAATGGATAATGGACTTCCTGCACCTGTGAAGAAGATAACCTCACTTCCTACATATGCGACTACTAAGGAAGACACTCCACCTAAAAAGAAATGACGAATTTGCGTGTTTCGACAGGAGTGGCTGAAGGATTCAGAGTTCAAATCATGGTTATACCAGGACGATAAAAATGCCGACTTTGCCCAGTGTAAAGTTTGCTGCTGTTCATTTACTGTCAGAACTGATGGACTTACAGCCGTCCGGAAACATGCAACTGGTGACAAGCACAAACGAAACTTTGAAAGCCAAAAAAATGTCAAGTACAGTGAAGCATTTCTTTCCTACTACCAACTGGATGAAGAACAAGTTACTGCTTCCAAATTAGCAATGATGTTTCATGGAATACAACATCATCATAGCTACTCTTCACAGGCTTGTGGTAATAAACTCTTTTGCCAAATATTTTCCGATTCCAAATTGAGCAAAAAAATTTCCTGTGGAAAAACCAAAGCAGAGTCATTCATTGAAAACATTTTATCACCTCATTCCGTGGAGTTGGCTGTAAAGGAACTGCAACAAAATAAGCCATTCTCATTAGCAACGGATGCTTCAAACAAAGGCAATTTGAAAATATATCTGATGTCAAGTCAGGTTTTTTTCATCTAGCAGAGGTGTCACTGATCGTTTGATTGATTTTTATGTGGACAGTGATGAAACGGCAGATGGAGTAACAACCAAGATTTTAGAAGTCCTAAGAAGGCAATGGTCTGCAAGTTGAAAACTTAGTCAGCTACTGTGCTGATAATGCAACAGTCAACTATGGCAAGCACCATTCCATTTTTACTAATTTAAAGACCAAACAGCCACGTCTTATCAAAGCAAACTGCAACTGCCATGTTCTACACAACACTGCCAAACACGCATGCAAACAGCTAAACTATGATGTTGAGCAGGTGTTTGTCAAGGTGTACAATGAATTTTCATCATCAGGTAAACGGTTGGATGAGCTGAAATCTTGCTATGACTTTGCAGGGGAAGAACACGTTGCTTTATTGTGTCATATTCCTGTACGTTGGTTGTCTCTTGAATCTGCAGTTGAAAGGCTGATAAAATGCTGGACAGCTGTAAAGATTTACTTGCATCAGTGAAGGCAAACAGGAAACAAATAAACTGATTTGGAGTTTTATTTCAGATCAGGAAGATGGGTTGTTGAAGAATGGTGAACTTTCTGTCCCAGAATGCTACATCCATGTACAGCTTCATGAGAGTGTTCACACAGGCCATTAAGCAGCTGGAGTCAAACACAACTTATATCACACAGCTTTTTGCTGCGATGGAGAAAGTACACAATGAGTTGGTGGAGAGAAAAAATGATACATTTTTTGGCTTTGCTGTTAACAACAATTTCAGATTTATGACCAACAGCCAGGTGTCATCGTTTAAAACAGAAGCACTGAAAGTGTACGATTGAGCGATTGCTTACCTGGATAAGTGGTCTGACTTTGAAACAAGTCTGCTCACGAAACTGCATGTTCTAAACCTTGATGAGCCTTGCTGTTTTTCTGACATTTTAGAGATAGTGTCAGCCTGTGGTGTGACTGTTGATGGAGATGAACTGTATGCAGAGTATCTGTGCTTGAAACAAGTCATTCCAAAGCTGAAGGCAAATCAAGCTGAAGTTGACAATTGATGGGTTGAATTCTTTAGTGGTTGTGATGCACCTAACTTGAAATGAATCATCAAATTAGTTTTTGCTATTCCTACTAGCAATGCCCATGTTGAACGTATATTTTCAATGATGAAAAACTTGTGGACTGATGAAAGAAACTGCATGAGGCCCGGATTTGTGAAAACTGAACTATGTGTAAAAGTCAACTTTGATATGTCATGTTCTCAGTTTTTTCACTGTGTATCCAAAGAAAAGTCATTGCTGAGAGCTGCAAAAAGTGAGCAGAAATATTCATTTAAGAAGAACAGGGATTAGAGCATTAGACAGTAGTCATGGAACAATAACAGTTTATGGACATGGTATATATTTGTTTGAAGTGTTAGGACAGTAGGAGGAGGACCTTGTGGGATTCAAGTGGGAGACATCCTTAAAACTGGATGGCATTAGAACTGTCCTCAGAGGAGACTTCTATTCTATAACAAAAGAACAGCAAGCCCCAGAAACCTCTAGGAGTAGGAGAGAACTGAGTCATTGAGCATCCTAATGTAACTGTAAATATTACATTCCAACTCAGAGTGGGAGATTTGATGGCCATCCAGCAGCAGGACAAACTGAAGCCAAAGCAAGCCCACCAAAACAGTGAGTGCAGCTGCTGCTGTAATCAGTGTTGTGGATGTGTAGCAGGTCATTTAACACTCGCAGTACTAGACACCTGCAAAAAGGATCTAGGCTGATCCCATTGTGCCATGTTTACTTTAAGCAGTCACACCTTCTACTTATCAAATTATCAGTTTACTATAGAAGCAGTTACATCTTTTCTGTACCAAGTTATCAATTTGTAGATGAGGAGTCTAAGAGACTAAGATAAGTCTAAGGGCTATTTGTAAAATTGTAAATTTTCATCAGCAGAATATATTTAAAAGTAGGGTATTGTAAAATGCAAAATTAGTAAAAGGAAAGCTGTGTTTGCTAAACTGCTGATAGCAGAAGAAAAAACTATGAAGTTTTGCTTACTGGATTATATATACTTCAGCAAATGTCCTTCATTGTTAAGCAGATTAGCTAAACTGTACTGGAAGAACTGTTGATCCTGCCTTCAGAGGGTGGCTAAAGGGTACATAGTTGTCTATCTGCAAATTTTCAAAAGACCCCAAAAATGTATAATAAAAACTGATTATGTATTGCATATCCTAACTGCAGACTTCTAAAGGAATTATGTCACAGAGTGTGTTTAGACTGCATCTGATTCTGCATGGAAACATGGGAACTTTTCTGTACTTTAGACATATTAATTGACTAGAAAATTCAGCCAGTAGTAGTGCCAGTGCTAGGACTAAGGGCTATTTATTTAAATTTGCTTATCCATTTCTCCGAAGGAAGTGCTTTGCGTTTTCTAATTTTTGTGCAAGAGAAGATAAAACAAGTGTCCTCTCCTCTGTCCTGAGTTTGTTTTCCTCTGTTTTAACTAAGTTGAACTGCAACTGAGTGTTTGGTTTCCCCTTGCTAAACTGTGTGTGAAAAAATATTATAAACCAATATTTTGTGTGCCCTTCCTTAACACTTTAAGTGTTAACTTTGCTACAATATGCAAGCAACAAAAATGGTGTATCTAGCACTAGCAATTAAAATAAAGTTTCATATTACATATGTGTACAGCTGTGTATATGCATGCTCATGTTGTGTGTGTGTGTGTGTGTGTGTGTGTGTGTGTGTAAGAGTGAGACAGAATTCTGTGAACTACTTACAGTTTTAAAGCATCAGGATGATTATTCTCTTTGGCTAGGAGCCTATGAATGGAGAGGTTTGCTGTCATGTATGAAAGACGAGTGTACATTTAAATGAAGTAAAAACCCTGTGAGTCTTTAGCACCTAGGCCTCCTTCAGACCTTCAAAATCACATATTTGGTTGAAGTCACCTAACATCAGCTCACTGACTCAGCATCTTTTTTTTCCATAATTTTGCATCTATTAAGTACTGTCAGTTTCCATTTCAGCATTAGCGAATTGAGCAAAATGGTTTATTTATTATTTTTCTATATAATATTTCTTTTCAGTTTTACTGTCTCCTGACATTGTCCACTTTTTTGAGTAATTGTAAATATGCCAATTTTAATTCAGGCTCCTTCTATTGTGTCCACCCCAGCCAATGTTTTCCAGGGATCCTTTTCAAATACATGTATTAGTTATTTATTTTGTCAATTAGCTTTATTTAGTCTGTACATCTTCATGAATATTATCTGCAATTCTTTACCCCATTCTACAGCAAGATGATTCAAGCATCATCAAGATCTTGACAGGCAGTGTCAGCCGACAGCAGACAATATATTTTCAGTATTAAGCAGAATAATGTATTAAGTACTTTCACTCAACTAAGCATAAAGAAAGATCATACGACATGTAACGGGAAGAAGAGGGTTGCCACTTGCCACCTTTTCAAATGCCCAAGGTTGGACATTTTTTGTAGAAACATGAGATTTTGCAGGAAAGAAACATACCCATGGATATGTTTTGTTGTTACATGGCTGTGTGAATGCAAAATCTTAAAGTTTACAGCCAGAAAAAAGTAAGAAATGTAAGTTGCAGTTAATAAAAATAATGTGAGAGAGAGACTAATGATTCTAAACATTATTAAGCAAAATTTTGTATTTTGGGAACCAAAATTACATGCCTTTTTTGCTTTCATGTACATGTCCAGAATTTTCGACATGAAAAGTTGGCAACCCTATGCACACTATAGTCAAAGTGAGTTACCACTAAACCATGTCAGATACACATACAGCTGCTGTTATCACAAACATATCATCCAGCAGAATCATTCAACAGTATAGGAAATGTATGTAAGTATGTAGATTAATACCAGCAACCATTTCTACATTGCTCAACTACAGTATTTCGAGCAGTCTCTGTGTATCATAAAAACAGTGCCTGTCCAATCATACTGTGAAAACAGTAGTCTTGCATAATACTTAAGAGAATAATAAAAAATTGTGCACGTCGAGGGGGCGTGTGGACGTGCTTCATACATAAAATTTCAAATCTGGGACGTCGGATCCGCAGAACCGGGAGATGAGGCTGACCAGGTGTGTGAGCAAACCACTGCTTCTCAAACCCCTGGCAGGATGCTACCAGTGGGAGATACAGTGTAGACCAGCTAAGTCTAATCTTGACACAACAACAGGTCCGTCCCTGGTGGGATGAACCAAAAATTGTGAGTCACATTCATATTTGAACCAATATCACAGTACGATCACAGCAAGGCTCATACGTATGTGGACTAAATGGATGAAGAGCCTGCAGAAGCTTTGGTCGAGACAGTATACTGGATGAGTACCGAGACGTGCAGAGAGGGCAATGTGTGCAGGTGTGGTATGGCAGGGCTAGCAACTGTTGAATGGATGGTTGCTGTGGATGTGGAGCTCGGGGCGGGGGAAGGAACCATGGGTATAACATTATGGTAGAAATATGCAAATGAAGCAGCACAGCAATAGTGAAGTGGGCAGAGCATCCGCCCAATGAGCAGGCATTCTCGGTTCGAGTCCCACTGTAGCACAGTCTATTTTACATAGCAAAGCACATTATAACCAATAGTTTTGTTGCAAAACTCACTAATTAGCATATATATATATATATATATATATATATATATATATATATATATATATATATATATACACATACTGGAGTACCGTAAGAAATGTACACGTGAAGTATCAGTGTCAGACTGAATAAGGCACTATTAAGCAGGTTTAGGCATAAATAAGCAATAGTAAGCATATGTAAGCACTAGTAAGCGAGCTTAAGGCCGTTTGTGCGGCGGTAAGCAATACCTACACTGGTTAAGCAACTCTGACGCTAACACCCTGTAAGCAGATGTAATGGCAGGTTAGCAGTGCTGACCACCATCAAGCCTGCTAACAACTGACTAAACGTGTCTGAACCAGTCTGTATCCAATGGCCCATGTTCTGCCCAGCAATGAAATAAACGGACTCTGCTAGGCTCAAACACAGAACCCCACACACCATAGGCAAAGTGATTTACAACTAAACCATGTCAGATATACATAACCCTGATGTATTCAAAACATATCAACCAGCCCAGTCATTCAACAGTACAGAGAATGTATTCCAACATGTAAATGTGTTTGTGTGAGTAAATATAGTAATACCAAAACAGATACAACATATCAATAGATGTAGATATCTACATATATATATATATATATATATATATCCATAGAAATATATACATAGCCGTGCATCTGTAGATAGCAATGGTAGATTGACAAATACAAATATGTCCACATGCGCTGTTAATGGGTTTGGAAGGCCCCAAAAAATATACGTCATGTATGAATAGGCATGCCCCCCCACAGCCAAACACGTCCGCCCTGCAATACACTAAAGTGTTACAGATCACATAAGCAGGACCTGACATGACATGTGCACAACATGTAAACAGTACTATATGATGTCTGGCCGGTATCAATAACATATCATGCAGTACAGTGTGGCTCCCAGAGGAAATATAAAATATGGCAGCTATCAACATCCCCAGGGTACACATACACAGACACATATATGCAGATACAGATATACAGATATATATAGCTATATCTATATCTATCTATCTATATATATATATATATATATATATATATATATATATATATATATATATATATATATATATATATATATATATATATATATATATATATTACATGTGACTACACAGACACACGCAGAGGTATGTATAGTAAGATACATATGTAGAAGGTGCACGCAATATGGATCAGCCACTATGCCTCAGTTAACACCTTAACAACTGGACACTGTATGGGCCACCCATACAAATGACAATCTTTGCCTACAACATATGCCCACAGAAAGATCATAGGATAAAACACCACACACAGGTTTGCATAAATGGATAACCTTTATATGTGTACTATTACAGTTGTATATGCCATGTATTATAGTTGTTCAGACACTCACATCCATATAAACATTGTAATGCAACTGTGAAACTGTTATACTAATACAGTAGTCTAGAAAGATTCACAACTGTTGCTGTCCAGGCCAAGCCCTAAATATTGTACAATAGTAAAGACAGACTGAGCCACAGGATACCAAACTATCAACAGTAAGTAATGCAGGTGTATGGTCCAGCAGCCTCTATCTACACTCTGTAAAAAATCACTAGGTGGTAAAGACATCAGTTGACCAAATGGGATGTAACTGTTACATAACAAGGCATAAGTGACACCATCACAAGCACACTGACAAACAGATCAGTCTGTATGGCAGGAGGCAGTAGGCCTGCATTAACACAATTTATGTAAGTAATGTAAATATAGGTGAAGTGTATGGTACTGAACATCCAGATACCTTAAGGCAGCCCTTCCCTGATACCCACACATTTTGTAACAGCCTAGGGTATTTATGGTGCATCCCCCCAAACTCATTAATACAGGCCCATATACCCCTGTTACATACACTTGCCTCTGGATTGCATAAGGGCACACATGTATTGTGTAATTGAAGCCCACACATATATGGCCTCAGCCCCACCGTATGTGTGGGAGATACAACAGCAGTGGACTGATGGCAACAGTGGCAGTGTGATATACTCACAGCCCACTACAGACTGACCCCTGACAGCATGTCATATGTGCAAAGCTTGGTATGTAGGTGGAGGACAGAGTCTAGAACACAGGCCCATATGTGGACAACTATTGCCATACACTAAGCAAGTTGCTCATGTTACAGGATAGTCTGGAACATACCCTTAGTCAGGGAATTGAGGTTAGAAACATAAATGGATGTAGCCATGTACTGATAGCACTCAACACACACACTGCCAGTGAAATATCTGATACAGCACCTGTATGTTGGAGAGACAAAACATGATAGGCACACCTCTGGTCACCAAGAGGATAGGCCCACAGGTGACAGCTATGCAAACAGACTACATTCCAAGGTAAACTAGTATGTACACACACACCCTGTAACACCAGTACTATACAAAGCATAACACAACTCTACTCACACCCTGTCTGCAGTTCTGGAACCTCCTACACATATGTATCTGGCCTGAGTGTGCCAGTTCTCCTGTAAGAGGTATTGCTACCTGCTGTCTGTAACACTGATGCCCACACACAGGAAGGATGTCCATCACACAGGAAAGGTAATGGGACCATGCCCACATGATGTGGGGATTTATAGTAGGTGGTTGCCATGACACTAGTCATTGGAAGTACTACACAGCAAGCTGCATTATTTTACTTTCATTACACATTTATTAAATATTTATTAATTTATTTATTCATTTACTCAAGTATTTATATATATTAACTATTTATTTATTTACTTATTTATTCTATTCATTCTAGTTCATAATCAATACCCAGCACACATGATGAGATAGCAAATACTATGCTTTTGCCACATATCCAACATTTTAATGTTATAGTATTTTGATAGTATTAGTGCCCTTATGTAGATCTGAATTTTTAGTATATTCTGCATATTTTCATGTATTGAGATGTTTGTATGATTGTTTTATGCATATTTTTTTTGTATCCATGCACGTATTTTTACATGGATTGTCACAGTTTACGCATAGCATCACATGCAATTGTAGTGTATCTTTAAATCACAATCAAGTCTGTCTTGGCGCCAAAAAACTTATTTAAAGAGTCATTGATTGTTTTATTCCTTAGTTCTGAGGAAGACCAGATAATTGGTTGAAAGCGCTAAACTAGTTTCGTATTGGCGTTCTTTTATTATTTATTATTTTTTATGTTGTGCACGATTTATGTTTATAGCAGGCTTTTGTGTGGGGTTAACTATTCTACACTATCCCTGCAGTCTCGTCTGTGTATATTTTATGGTGTCTCAGCGTGATGCCGAAAAATAAATTGTGAGTTTTATTTCATCTTCTCGTGGATTACTGTGTCGTATATACGCTAATTGGTGGGACCGAAGTTTGTTTTAGTTATCATCTCTACACGTATTTTTCAGATGTCGCACCCCACTTTGGATACCACCGGCGTAGATGCTAGGAATGGGCCCGAGAAAGAGATACTCACAACAGGGACGAACAACACCACTGATATGGATTGTGCCGTTAATTCCGTCAACCTAAGGGTTGAGTTACGTGCTTTGAAGGACGAAGTCGAACAATTGACTACACTTGTACATAAACTATTATCCAGTGGAACTAAATGTGAGACACATGGTACCCTGTTACCGCACACAGAAGCCTGTCACAAGTCGGATGATACGATACGTGCACAGCCTACTGCAACTAAGGTATTGGCGTCTAAAAACATTTTATTGATGGGGACTAAAAAGGGACAGAAAGTTTTTAATACTTTGAATGTATCAGGTGAAGCTAGTGGTTCCATTTCAGACAATGATGCAGAATATTCTAATGATGGCTCAGACATACCTAATGGTCAACGATCACGTCATAATAGTCGGAATAAAGGGCTAGACATTTCTGCCCCTTTGTCTAGCAGCAACATCAACATTTCCGACTTTACTTTTGACTTTTCTCCTTACTGTCATGACCTGGAGGCAAAAAGAATAGGGACCAAACCTAAAAGAATGCCTCCGAACAAAACTTATTCAGCAGTTGTTGAACTTCCTTATGCACACAAGACTAAGGGCTTTGCATTGAGTTCACAACCTGTATTACCAACAGATGGACAAAAAGAAAAATTTAATCGATTTAATCAATTTTTAACATTTGATTTTGAAGTAAATAATGTGAATGACTTGGATAAAGTGGTACATACACAGGAGGACAATAAGAGAGAGATTGGTAGCTTAAAGTCTAAGATATTTTTGATGGGTAAAAAATTAAAGACCATCAATGGTCTTAAAGTGGACAACATGTATTTACAAAAATGTTTGGATTCTAAAATAGTTCCGAAAGGTTTAAGATTTTTTAAATTACCTATGGGTATTGATTTGACAGATATGGGTAAAAACAAATTTAATATTCTATTTGATGAATGTGGTTTTAAATATATTAAGTTATTAATGAAATTTTATGATGAAAGATTAAGTAAATTAATTCAAGAAGTAGATGATTTAAATACTACGATTGTGAATGACTTATTATTTAATGATTGGGAGAAATTATATAATAAACAATATATAGAAGCAGAGAAATGGGCTTCTACCTTGTGTATACGTAAGAATGATAAAATGATGAGGGATAAAAACCAATACCAACAACAATTGGCTTATGTTTGGCCTAAGAAACGTAATATCCCTACAAGTGAATGTTACAACAACAGGACTTATACTAGTCAAGATATTAATAATGTAGGAGGGGAATACCATGACGTCTATGATTATGGTGAATATAATACACAGGGTTTTCAAAAATACCCGAGAACCAAGAACCCACCATATCAAAGAACGTATCAAAAGTCATATGTAAGGGGGAATGTATAGGAGAAGTAATCCCCTCTGATGTTATCAATGATTGTTCTATTTGTGAAGAAATTTGTTTAGATAGTACTGACCATGGTAATGATATAGATAATAATGAAATTTCAATTGTTGACAATATACATACTTATCACAATTTTAAAATTTTCAATTATTCTAGAATGCACATAGATAAGGTACATTTTATGATGTTTGAGAGAGGTATGAAATTTATTCCACATCCGAGTTTCAAATTAACTGACATTTTAATTGATTTTAAGAAATTTATAAGGAAAATTAATTTAGAAGTTTTTTATAAGGATAGTATTCCATATAGAGATAATGAAGGGGGTGATAAAATTAGTCAATCTCTTTTTATTAAGAGTAAATTTACTCCACCTAATCACCCCATTATTGATACATTTGATAAGGTAGTGACCAGAGAAATTTATAATGAATATAATCAATTAAAAAATATGAAGGCATACCAAAATTTGACACAGGAAGAAAGCAAATTATTACAAGCTTTAAAGGGGGATAGTTCGATTAGAATAATGAAACCCGATAAAGGGGGAGGCATTGCCATATATGATAATTTGAATTATACACAGAAGATATATAATATATTGTATTCTACTGGCAATTATGCAACAGTTTCTAAGAATGAGCTACATATAGCTTACCAAAGAATTGATTCGTACATAGAAGAATACTTGGTTGAGGCCAGAATTACTGAACCATTTACAGGTTTATTAAAGTCAGTAATCCCAAATTAGCTACTATGGTGGGTATTCCCAAGACACACAAGGATACCAAAGACCCACCCCTGAGACCTATTGTCTCAGGAAGTTATTCCAAAACCTTCCAAATAGGTAAATTTATAGATGTGGTACTTAAAAATGTTTATACTTTTATTCCGCATATGGTCAAGGACTCTTGGTATTTTTTATCTCAGTACCCAGTGAAGGAGTTTGATATCAGTCATCCGTATATTATAGTTACCATTGATGTGATTGACCTTTTCTCGTGTATACCTAAGGAAGAAGGACTGCAAGCTTTTATGAACAGCTTGACGAAACATACAGATTTAGAATGGGATACCATTTGCTTGATTGCAGAATTAATGGCCTTAGTATTAGATAATAATTTTATCTACTTTGAAGGTGAGATTTTTAGACAGACCAAAGGTGTAGCAATGGGGGCAGCTTGTGCCCCTATTTACGCCAATTTAGTCATGTTAAATTGGGAGGACAATGTGTTGTTTCCATCCAAGTACTATCAATACGTCCGATATTATTCAAGATTTTTGGACGATATTTACATCATTTGGCATGCTAGTGAAGAATTATTATTAGAATTTATGGATTTTATTAATGACAGTAGTAATTTTTTGAAATTTACTCACACATATGATTCTAAAGGCTTGCCTTATCTTGATACACATATAGTATATGACAATGGGAAAATACAATCTAAAATCCATAGGAAACCGACTTTTTCTAATAATTATTTGGATATTTCTAGCTGCCATCCTCCCAAAGTAAAATATAATGTATTTAAAGGCCAAGTTATACGAGCTGTTAGAATGGTTTCAGAGGAGGAAGAATTGTATAAGGAATTAACCCTAATTCAGGAATTTTTTAGACAAAGAGGCTATCCTCCTGACATGATGAAAGAAGTGGTATCATATGTAATAAGTCAAAGGGGCATTAAATATAAACCATTACAGGGATCAGGAGATATTCAAAATAATCCCATCCTTAAAGAACATGGAGTCAATCCAAGCTTTCAACGAGCATGCATAATTCCATATTGTTTAGGTGCGGATAATATCAAAAGAATTATTTTCAAATTTTGGTACCTGATAAGCAATGATCAGGCTCTAGTAAATGTATTAGGTACAAAACCCAAATTTGTTTATAGGATGGGATGCAACCTAATAAAACTATTAGAACAACATCACAAGACAAAAAGAATGTTTTTGACTAACATCAAGAAGGTTACCAGTAGGAAATGTGGATTTTGCAACTATTGCAAATTTATGTCCAGCGAAGATAGGATATACTTGAACAATGGACATAATAGTATTATAGCGTGCAAATCTGGTAATTGCAATACCAAACAGGTCATATACCTGGCTAGGTGTGATGCATGTTCAGCGTTCTATGTAGGTAGAACTGAATGTTATTTGAAGAAACGCATTTATGACCATATGTACAGCATCAGGACCAAGGATACAAATAACGCTTTATACAGACATATAGAGGCAATGGGAGCACAACACACTTTCAAATTTGTTATTTTAGAGGTGATTTTGAATGATCCCAGAGGGGGTGATCTCAAAAGCCTTATAGCTTTTAGAGAACCTTGGTGGCAATTATATCTTGATGCCACCAATCCACCTGGCCTCAATGAATGTATTTCAATCAAATCATTACTTTTATGAAATATTTTATGGTTTCAATTATCACTTTTATGATACATTTTATGGTCTTAATCATTAATATATGTAGCGTGTGTAATATATTTCTCGTGTATGGTACACATTACGTAAATTCATATTTTTAAAAAACTTCTAAAGGAGATTCTTTATGCCTTACATTTTATATTTTATATTTCATATATACAAATAATATGGCATTTCATATATTATATTATACTATTTATATAATAATATTTGTATATTCATATAGACACAATATTGATAGTCCTGCTGTTTACACATTAATTTAATGTTTTTACATATATTATTATTTTATT
The DNA here is from genome assembly GCF_019279795.1 of Protopterus annectens. Taxonomy (NCBI): domain Eukaryota; kingdom Metazoa; phylum Chordata; order Ceratodontiformes; family Protopteridae; genus Protopterus; species Protopterus annectens. The sequence goes on from NC_056730.1 coordinate 825,240,398, forward strand.
ATTTTACTTTCATTACACATTTATTAAATATTTATTAATTTATTTATTCATTTACTCAAGTATTTATATATATTAACTATTTATTTATTTACTTATTTATTCTATTCATTCTAGTTCATAATCAATACCCAGCACACATGATGAGATAGCAAATACTATGCTTTTGCCACATACCCAACATTTTAATGTTATAGTATTTTGATAGCATTAGTGCCCTTATGTAGATCTGAATTTTTAGTATATTCTGCATATTTTCATGTATTGAGATGTTTGTATGATTGTTTTATGCATGTTTTTTTGTATCCATGCACGTATTTTTACATGGATTGTCACAGTTTACGCATAGCATCACATGCAATTGTACTGTATCTTTAAATCACAATCAAGTCTGTCTTGGCACCAAAAAACTTATTTAAAGAGTCATTGATTGTTTTATTCCTTAGTTCTGAGGAAGACCAGATAATTGGTTGAAAGCGCTAAACTAGTTTCGTATTGGCGTTCTTTTATTATTTTTTATGTTGTGCACAATTTATGTTTATAGCAGGCTTTTGTGTGGGGTTAACTATTCTACACTATCCCTGCAGTCTCGTCTGTGTATATTTTATGGTGTCTCAGCGTGATGTCGAAAAATAAATTGTGAGTTTTATTTCATCTTCTCGTGGATTACTGTGTCGTATATAAGCTAATTGGTGGGACCGAAGTTTGTTTTAGTTATCATCTCTACACGTATTTTTCTGCATGTAGTTAGCAATTGGAGGACACTGATTGGTGCAGAGGCCATCACCTGATCATGTGCATCACCTACTAAAAGCCAGGCAGCTAACTATTTAAATCAGCTCAACCCATTTACTAGAGAGAGAGAGAGAGAGAGAGAGAGAGAGAGAGAGAGAGAGAGAGAGCAAACAAAAACAATAAAAAAATGACACAGCTCTTAAGCTGACGTCACAGGCATTTAGCCAGCTGTCATTCAACAAGACATCAGTCTCACAACAGGTATGTGATGTATATATACATGTAATAGAATGTAGTACCTGGTCCATCATAATGGGATAGATGATGTGGAATGATTTATATGTGCCATCAGGTGTTGTTGTGATGATCTGCAACTGAAAAACTGCTATGGACAATAGTGTCTCTCCCTGTGTGTAGTGGGCCATAGCCATTAACTGTGCATGTCAGAACTGACAGAAAAGATGTAACCCATCATAATGTGTGTTGTATAATGGGAAGTATGTATATTACATGGCCAATAGCTGGTGGTGGAAGTAATGCCATTATGATGGACATGTGGGAGCCATGGCCCACCACTGGCAAGATACTCAGGAGAATCTGTAGTGTAGCATGCCTGAATGCTATAGGTGTGTAATAGGGTTACTTGCAATCGGCCACTACATATACCCCACTAATGTCAAGCACCCGTTTGTGTTGTAGCAAGGCAGAACAATGCAGCTGTGCAGGAAGGTGTTGCGAGATTGTGGAGCTGATGTCTGAATGTACCCCACATATAGGTATGCATATGTGTACATATGTCACATATATAATATTTAAATATATATATATGTATATCAGCATCTATGTCCAGAAATATACATATACCCACATGTAGACATATATATGTGCACATATATATGTAGTCACATATATGTACACATATATAGATAAATACCAATATGCAAATGTCAACATCTGTACAAACACATACACAAACAGGTATGTATGGTAAGACGTGCCCCCTATATCACTACCACAGTGATGTGTGCTATGTGTGAGGCAGCAGCATACATAGCAATACAGACAGATATCTACAGCTGGCAGTGTGTGCACCATGGATGGGTATGTCACATGTTAGTCCCGTCCTAGCACCACAATGCCCCTGCCTGTGAAGTATGCAATGGGAATATGGGGAAGTATGGCAGATACACATGTGGAGGTGGTCAGGATTGGTAGATATAGAGGACAGTCTACAGGGGTGGTATGTGACACATGTGGTGGGTAAACACTATGGATGGTGTGTGTGGTTTGTGATGTGGGTGCCCCATGGTCCCCAATATGGCCACAATGGGAACAAGGCTCCCACCAACTCCCACTCACAACAGCAGTCCAAGTCCTGAAGTTGCCAGGTCTGGTGGCTGAACAGGAGGATCATGTTGGCCATGAGAATGTGTACTGGGTGCCTCAGATGGATGTAGCACATCCCTCATGTGTCTGTGGAGCCTGATATGGAACAGACCCAGACCTGAGCTCAGGGGATGGGGACATGTTGGTGTGTGGTCGAGGGTGGTGGGCCAACATCCCCCGGGTGGTTTCACCTGATGATATGGCTGTAACAGTACACGAGGAGGCCCCAGGTTGGCACATACATGTTATTTGGACAGGTATCCTGGTCAAATAGATGTGGAGAGGTGGATCAGCTGGCCAATGGAACATATACATGTTAATGTGTCACTGTCATAGTAGATATGTAGGTAGTAATAGTTTACACAATCCTGGTGCATGTCCAACAGCATGCATAGAACCACCTTATAACACAGACTGTCAGATGTGCAGCAATATCAGAGCAACCACACCACTGGCATATATGTAGCCATAGTGGCCCTGGCAATAGCATGCAAGTGAATAGTCTCTAACAGGCCCACAATGCTAGTGTGCACACAGGGGACATGGCTACAATCACATAGCAGAAGGTGTGGTACACTACACGGTCTGTCCAAATGGTAGTTAATCTGTAGCCATACCTAATGAGTTGTGTGTATAGTCTGTTGAAGCTGATATGGGGGGGGGGGTGACAGAGATATATATTATGAACTGTGGTAACCTTGCCACATGAGTCACTCAGGCCTGTTCCCATCCTCATGTTTTTCAGGCAAGATTACACACAGCCGCTTTCCAACATATTCCGCAGAGAAGAATGAAATGATAATAAACCACCTAGTAATGCACAACCAGGTCCTTTTTGGCAGGATAGCACTGGTACAGCAGGAGCAGACCGCCCTGTGTAACAATCTCGTCCACAGGTTCAATGATGCCGGCCTACATAACAGCAGTTATGAGCAGGTCCGGCATCATTGCAGCATGCTGCTGCAGTCTGAAGGGATCACCTTGCCACAGGGCGGGACCATGCCATCCAACCCCCTTGACACGTGTGGAGGAGCTCCTGGCCAGCCTCATGGCACATGCCCGTCCTGAGCAACATCAACCACTGGACCCCTTTGTAGAGATGGGTGTCACCCACACAACAGCTGAGGAGCATGCAGGTAAGGACACAGGGCACATCAGTAGACCACTGTTGTGTAAATATCTGCAGTGGTACATGTAGGTCATGCATATCTGATATGTTATATAAATAATGTGTTGCTGCATTGTAGTGATAATTAGATGTCCAGATGTGGTAGTATTGTGTGTATTTTAAGTAGATGTATGGTAGTACTGCACCCAGCCTGTAGCAGTGCCACATGTGTAGGCACTGACATTGCATCTCTCACCCACTTATGTAGGTCCCTCCGGGGTAACAGCAAGGCAGCAGCCTGAAGCTGGTGAGCATGCCTTATGTAGATGCATACCAACACACCAGACTTGTAATGGTGATGTAATATTCCATGCACACATCTAACACACCTACCCTGAATGCATGCTGTACATGTGCATGTATTGTTGCTGTGAAATGCATGGTCTCACAGGGGTGGACATGATGGGGTTTTGAAATGGTATGTCACACACCTGCATGACAACTAACATCCTGTCATTGCAGAATGTGCCCACAAGGGGTAACATACTGTTGGTAGATATGGCCTACAGTAGTGAATTGTTCTGGACAGCACCCATATACAGTGCAACACCAGTGTACATACTTGTAGTGCAATGCCAACTGCTGCTGAGATACACTATGGCATACAGCATTACACTAGTACACATTATCAGCTGGGTCTAGCCTGCAACATGTGGTATGCAGTGTATGGGACACTGCATGTTGACACATATGTGTAGGGCTTGCCTGTCATGCATCTGCATAAATGCTGAGGGGGGAGGTCTCAGCATGAAACACCAGTGCACTGTAGCAGGGATCCTAAGAATGGTAGGAATGGCTCTATCTGCATATAGTCAGGTCCAGAACCTGTGGCAGCCGTAACCCTACCCACACTGCAATAGTGATGACATTGTGTGAACACCGTGGGATGTGCACATGAGTGGACCTTGCAAGCATGCAGAATAGGGGGACATGTGTAGGGTAGGCTGAACATATACTGGCAATTGCGAAAAAGGCCCATGCTGGTATGCCCCCTGCCACGAGCAGTGACTGCTTTAGTATACACAACAAGAGGTGTGATAAACCATCACGATAAGGGTGTGCACACACACACACATCCCCACATGGTGTGTATGCATCACGGTCAGCAGCCACATACCTACCACAATCTGTAGACACTGCATGTGAATGTACAGGACATATGTTACATACCAGGAGTGTGTGCAGCTATGATCTGCAGTGCTGTGGTCCCATGCCAGATCACGGATGTGTGTGTAAAAGCAATAACAGTATGTACACCCCCCATAGCCATAGTATTCTGTGATGGTTGTCAGTTTAAGCATTTCTGCAGTGGCCATACATGGTCTGTTGATGTTGACAGCTGTAAATCAGGCATCCTGGATTCACCAATGACAACAGTCCACATATCATCCCAGGTATGTGTTGCTAAAACACATAGGGGCTGTGAGAGGTACAGCTGACATAACTGACATGGTACTACACATTCCGCAATGGGTTGGACACCTATGAGTTGTGGGGCACAGTACATGGCAGGGTGCAGAACAGGAGCACAGCAATAATGTGTACATGGGTGCAGAGGTATCCAAGGGAAGGGACATCACCTAGTCACTGCACATGCATCATACACATGCATCATATACATGTATACCACTGCTAGCATGTTACGAGTATAGTTGAACTGCATGCTGTTCTGTACCATATGTTTTGCATGTTGGCAGATGGATATTTGAAGGACTGTGTTTATGATCACTGTGCATCCTCACCTGCATGTGTGTATGTGTGTGTGTGTGTGTGTGTGTGTGTGTGTGTGTGTGTGTGTGTGTGTGAGTGTGTGTGTGCATCCTGGTGGTTAGTTAGTTTGCCTGCATCGTCACTCTGGTGAAGTAGTGGGAGGTAGATGCATGTATGATGCATGTGTACATGTGTGTAATTGTGTGTGTGGCCATGTATGCACATGTGCAATTGTGGGGTGCTCATATGGCTGTGCCCCCCTTTGGGACCATGCAGTGCATGGACATTGTGTGCCACATTGCACATCAGGAATACCTGTCATGTACTCCCAGGACACCAACTAGTATAATATGGCCTGTTGCTTGGATCAGGCTCCCAGAGGGAAAGTAGACCCTAGGTACACACTTAATATTGCTGTCAGCAGAGAGGTCACCTACAGCCCATGTATGCAGCTCTACAGATGCATTGAGGAAGGAATAGTCAACACCATGGAGTGTATCCAAATATTACAGCTGACACTTGATGGGTCAATGGAGCAGCATATCCCACATGTAGTGAGCATTACATACACATGACACACCAGTGGGAGGTATTATGGCTACAACATAGTAGCCCACACATATAGGGGCCATGCACATCATTCCAGCTGTACAGAGGGTGCATACCGAATGACAACACTGGGGCCATGTTACTCCACTGCGCACAGGTCAGGCAGGTAATGTAGCAACAGGCCTTGTGTCGTGGCTGCTTGTGTGGGCATTTAGAGGACTGTGATGTTAATGAGTGATAGCAATGTGTGTATGTTAACAAGTGTGATGCAGGATGGGTTAACACATGGACATATACGTGGGACTGTCTATAAAGGCATGGACAGGTAGGTAGTACGAAGATGTGTGTGTGTGTGTGTGTGTGTGTGTGTGTGTGTGTGTGTGTGTGTGTGTGTGTGTGTACTGTTAAGCAATGCTGTACAGGTTTTAAAGTGCGGTTATTGTTTTCCCCCACAGGTGGTGAGGTGGGTCAGGGTCCCTCCTGCAACCAATCTGAAGAAGGTGCCCATACAGACACAGATGATGATGATGATGATGATGATGATAATGATGAGGCACAGGTGGGGTTGTCAAAGGCTGACACTGTGCATACATTTGACATCCCCCTTTTAGCCACCCCACCCCCGCACACAGTTACAGTGCCTATACACACACCAGCACCAATGACCATAGCAGAGAGACAGTTGGCATTCAGTGGCATTGCACTGGAAAATGTGGAAACCATGCCTATGGTGTCCAGTTGCAGCAGGCATAGTTCGATGTCTGGTAGGCTGCCACATAGGCAGATATCCCAGGGTGCTCATGGTAGGACCACTGGACATCATGCCCCTGGCATAGGCAACATAGCTGCAACCAGCAGACGCATGTTGCAGGCTGTAATGGTGGTGCAGACACATATTGAGCATTACACCAGACAGGGCCTTAGGCTGCAGAGGTTTGCACTTGCTACTGTGGCTGCCATCCGTGCTTCTAATGAGCAAGCATATAGATGGCATGATGAGCTGATGGCAATCATCACCCATGGTGTGTCTGTGCTTTGACATGTTGGGGGGATGCGGTGATGCCCGTGTGGATGTGGCCCAGCAACAGCGACAACTGTCACTCAGCATGGACGTGCTTGAACACCAAGGGGCATGCATAGTGGCTGTAGCAGCCCCAGCAGTGCAGGGGTGTGCTGTCCACACCACACCACAGCAGGCCACATGCACGTGGTCCTGGCCAGTCCCAGGAGAGATGTGGTACCAGCGGACAAATGTCATCAGCAGATGAGAGTAGCACTTCAATGCCTGTACCTCCATGTGCCCACAGAACCCCTGGCAGGCACAATCCATGTGTCCATGGCCAGAGGCAGTGAACTGCACACCCTGCCAGGTATGGTCTGTAGCTGTCCATATACACCTGTGTAGGGCAGCCACAAGGCAGAACTGTGTGCATGCATACCCACACACTAATCAAACATACCTAGGGCACCTCATACCTACACACACCACATCACCTCAGCCAGCGCCACAGAATACACCCCCATCCACACACATGGTGTCCAATGTGTGGCCCACCATCGGCCTCTTGCAGACCAACACCACTCCCTGTGCATATGATGATACTTGTGCCCTATCCCTGTCATCCATACCATCGATACAGGGGCAGGCTGATATGGTTCTGATGCACAAGGTGAGTGTGCACCAGTGTATCACAGTCCTGCAATGTAACATGTTGTAGGGTGTAGAGTGTGAGGCATAATTGACAGGTAGTGTAGCCATCCAGCAATGATGCCTTCTAGCTATTAGTAACACTGCTTGATTGTGGTTTCTAAACTGATATGCAGATGTGTTGTAGGTGTACATGTGTCAGCACGAGGATGGTCTGCAGTCATAATGCACAACGGGGTATGTCACTGTGCTGACACCATGGCAGTGACATATCTTGATTATAGTCAAACACATTTCACAGGTTACTATACCGGGTATTGCCTGTGCCACATGGACCGGTGGCCCACTGAGGCGTGCATACCCTGCAACCTGATGTAGACCCATCCACATGCATGCACGCAGTTACTTGCCAACACTGGAACTAGACCCCTACCTAGCTATGTTGTGATACTGATGTGTGTGGACTACATTGCACAAACACTGCCTAAACCACTCTGTATCCAACAGTCCTTGTTCTGGCCAGCAACAAAATACACCATGACCACTGTGGGGACAGCTGTTGTGTGACCAATACATATGTCATTACCCAAATTGAGTGGTATTGAACACTTGCCTTTATATCCTAGATTTTGTAGTCCTTGTCATTAATATGACTGTTGCATCACATATGTTGTTTCATCATAATGTACACATAGCAGATACATACGGTGGGATACATGTGGGAGGGTATGCGCAACTGTGACATTTACTCATGACAGGTATATGGTTGTATACATATAGGGGTATAGATGATTACATGTGCATGCACAGGTATACACATACATATGTCTATATGCACATCTGTATAGTGCTACATATATATGGCCATGTGTACACCTCTTTGCATGTACGTATGTGTACATATCTATACATATACGTGAGTATACATATGTGCATATATACGTATATGTATATGTAAGTATAGATATGTGTATATAGCTATATATATATATGCACATCCTATGTGTACAGATATGCCTAGTTGTTTTGGTATATATTTAGATATCTATGACTATATGTGCATATATATCTATACCGATATACCTACTACTGTTGATATATCTGTAGATATCCATATGTTTATGTGCATATGTATTACTATCTGTATATGTATAGACATATATTGCTCTGTATATGTATATATCTGGGTATGTCTATATATATATATATATATATATATATATATATATATATGTATATATATATATATATATATATATATATATATATGCACTTATACATAACCATCTATATATGTTGATATGTATATGTGTAATCATTATTATATATCTGGATGTATATATGTATAGATGTCCTCACCATATGTCCTGGACACAGAGTGTAGACCTATCCCAGCCCCTAAAATCCCAACGTTGTAGTGCAAGTGGATGTCAGGTATGTATAGCAGGTATATTGGTAGACTATTGCTACTGCAATTGTAATTGTCTTCACAGACATGGTGTGTGTGGGAGGTCACATCTGCTTTCCACATGTGTGCCATTGGCTACTTACAGACATCCTAAGGACATCCTGGTAAAGTACCACTGCTAGCACATAATGCCCCCGTGGGACTGCAGCACAGATATAGGTCAATATATGTGGACATTCTGAAACACTCCTTACAGTCCAGAGGTATACACAGAACCCACCCCTTAGTGCTAAACATGTGTACCATGCATGACAATATGGATGTTAACAGCCATGTAGATGGGTACAACACATAATGACTGGTATTCATATCATACCATAGAAATGCATTCACACACTCCTGTCTGTCCTGACACATAACATCACTGGTACAGGGGTGCCATGGCCACATACTACCCATTAGATAGTTAAATACATCTGTACAGCATCCAAGTGCTCTGTCTGACATACATGACTGTTAAGGGAGACCCGGCACCAGTACATCCGGCAAGTATCTCCACATGACATCTCACTGGATAGGTACACTAAGCTGCTAGACATGTAATAATGCACTGTGCAGGCTACAGGCAGACTGGATCATCACTGGTCAACATCTCCTATGGGGGAATGCACATGTACCTGCATATATAGCAGGCTCTGCAGGCATGTCACACCACAGGGTAAGATACACCTGCATGCATACCCACATTCAATGTGAACACAGCCACATATGGTAAGCTAGCATAAAAATACAGTATATGGACTATCTGTTCAACAAAATCCTCATATGTGCCACTCACAGACTAACCCTACATATACTAGGCTGCTACATGGTGTAGTCTGCTGTCTGTCTGTGGTATGGGACATGTGTGTGTATGGCCCTACAAAGATGTAAACCAATACAGTAACATACAGTGCAGCAGCATGTAACATCAGATAAGACAGGACCTATAACAATGACATCTACCACAGTCTGTATACAGGCTGAAGAACATGTTCACAGTACACACACTGTCAGCAGTCACCATAGTTACACAGATCTCAGTACTGTACAAACGACCATGGAATGTCCTGGTAATGTCGGAAAATATTACCCATACTGTACATAACATGTGTAGCAGTCTGATATCTCCCTGACTTGCTATCAGATATTATGATAGTGTACAGCACACATGCTCCTCATAATGCATGACATATGTACAGAGGTTGACAGAGTTATGTCTGGAGGCACATACACAGGGTCAATATTGACATGTTGCTGTGTTAACCTCATATATGTACTGTCGTAACAGGGTTTGCTTAAACATGTGTCCTATGAGGGATATGAAGTCAGTAACTGTCAGGGCTTTCACCATCTATAGACTGCAATCCTCACACTACCTTCTGCAGTTCACAGATATGTGCTCTGTGGGTAACACATGACACCAAGGGAACAACACACTGCCCAGTTTGCAGATGACTCTGCAGATGTGGATTCCTCATAAACACAGTACTGACATGGCAGGTATTACAACATGTAGGACAGTCATAGCCACACACACACTGTTAAACCAACATTACTCCACATGCAGTATAGCAGCACTTACAGTCTGTTAGAGGTAAATTGCCAATACAACTGGGCTGCATTTCGCCAAATGACAGTTCTAGTTTCTGCCCACAGTGGATGTAAAGGGTCAACACCAAAATTATGTTCCTAGGTATTGGAGTGTGTTGCCATGCAATTGACTATGGGAATGTTACCACAGCTGTTCCACATGCAGTCAACTAGAGGAGGACTGCAATTGGTGCAAAGGCCATCAGCTGATCATGACCATCACTTACAAAACACCAGCTGCTGCCTAGCAAACAGGTGTACATTCCACATCCACCAGAGAGGGTGCGGGTGGGACAGAGAGAGACAAAGTATGTCAGGGAAGGTGTGGGTGAGTAAAATGTAAGCATGTTTGTGTCACTCACCTACCTGTATGGGGTTTCAAACACCTGACTGCTATGAATAGCTATCACATGTGTATGCAGTTATTGCATGTGCCGCATAGCTTAAATGTCGGTGAGCTGTCCAGACATATATGTGCTGGTGAGTGACATCTGCAACGCTGTTGTGGTACAGTAGATGTAGCACACGAGCCTGTCCACATGAACAGGTGCCAGCATCAACACATCCACACTCTGTAAGGGACTCATACACATTGTCACACTTGGCAGGGTAATGGATACACTTCCTAATCAGTTACCTTGCCACAATACAGTAATGCATAGGTATGAATTGTCCCACAGGGGTTATCCTGGGGTTCTATGGTCAAAAGGTATGTAACAGTATCAGAGATTAGAGATTATGCTTCAGTATGACACTGGGTGTGGTACTGGGTGCGATTGTGGTCGGAAACATCATACACCACACACACAGACACACGGTGCTAGTACCGGCGTGCATGTGTGCATTGCTTCATGGGTGTGTAGTGGTTGTTGGTCCCTGATGGCTGTACAAGGCTAGGTGATGGGTATACCTTGGCACCAGGCCACATGAGAATGATCTGCATTATGGCTAAGGTGTGTAGTGTCTGGAATGGACAACACAGGTGGGTATAGTTTATACCATCCAGTCTCCTGGGCTACTATTGTGTGTGAACAGTGCTGTGGAATGCTTGGCATGTATGTGTTCTATATGCCATGACATGGACAGTGTGTGGGATGTGCACATATCCCACATTCATGTACAGTGGCATGTGAAAGTGTACCTAGTTTGCTTGACCCATGTTGTGCACACAGAATGTAATCATCAGATGTGACAGTCCCGCCCTCATCTGATGGGGCCAGATAATGGACAGCTGGTTGACCGTGCACCTACATTGGTAGCATGCTACAGGTATTCCCTGGTGTCAGTGGCATCTGTCCATACAGGGCATGTGTAAAAGGCATAGTATGTCCTTTGTGGATCACATTTGATGGAACCACAGTTGTTGCAGGCATCCGGTGGGTAGCATACTGAAGGCGCACTTTCTGCAATTAGGTGGCTATTGTACTGCTGAAGAGGATGCCACGGCCTCTGTAGGCCACTGCATTCACACCATTGTTACTATCAGTTGCCAATATACAGTGTACTACACACATCTTAGCTGTTGCTTTGCCATGTGTGTGTGTGTGTGAGACATGGGTTGAGAGTGTGCTCTGGGTAATACTGGAGTTACTAACTGTGATTGCCTGGCCTTGTTGTCACATGTATGGTTATGGATATGCACCCCAGCCTCTCGGCTATTTCACAGCTGCTTTCTCTGTACATGTGGACATTGTGATATGTAATAGGTCCACCATATAAGAAAATTGCAAAACCCACTACACATTGGGCCAAGGTGTCACACGCACACACCCTCCTCCACACAGGTTACACGGTGCAAATGCACATGCACACACACACACACACACACACACACACACACACACCTGTCATGTCCAGGAGTAGAACCCCTATCTAACTAGTTTATTACATTACAGCACTATGCAGTTATAGTACGAGCCATGGTGATTACTGCAGTACTCCTTCCCCAAAGGTGTATATCACATTGGCTGACATCAGCAGGATTTCCAAAGTAGGGCATTTGACATGTACTGAGTGTGACTAGCCTAAAATGCATTGCTCCCTACACAGACAGTGGAACACACACAAAACATCTAGAACTGCTATGAGTGAGTATAGAACCCTACCAGGGTTCTGAATCACACTACAACAGTACGCAGTTATGGCACGTGTTATGGAGATTACTGGGCTACAGCCTTCCCAGAGGTGTATTACTAGGTGGATGACATCAGCTGCCATGCAAAGGTGGAGCATTTGGATTGTGGGGAGTGTGGCTAGCCTAAAATGTATTGCTCTTTACACAGACACATAGACACACACACACACACACACACACACACACACACACACACACACACACACACACACACACACACACACAGATGCCATGCCTTGGGATAGAACTCCTACTGAACTAGTTTATCACACTGCAGTGGTACACAGTTACAGGACGTGCAATGGAGATTACTAGTCTACAATTCCCAGAGGTGTATTACTAGGTGGATGGCATCAGCTCTCTTGCAAAGGTTGAGCATTTGGTTTGTGGGGAGTGTGGCTAGCCTAAAAACCATTGCTCTCTACACAGACATACACAGTTGCCATGTCTGGGGATAGAACTCCTACCTAACTAGTTTATCATACTAGAGTGGTATGCACTTACAGGACATGGTACAGAGAATACTGGGCTACAGCTTCCCAGAGGTATATTACTAGGTGGATGACATCATCTGCCTTGCAAAGGTTGAGCATTTGGATTGTGGGGAGAGTGGCTAGCCTAAAATGCATTGCTCTCTACACAGACAGACAGACAGACAGACACAGTGTTACCATGCTGGGGGATAGAACTCCTATCTAACTAGTATATCATACTACAGCAGTATGCACTTACATGATGGGCTACAGAGATTATTGGGGTACAATTCTCCCAAAGGTGTATTTCACATTGGACAACCTCAGCGGGCTTGTCATAGTAGGGCTATGGGGAGGGCAGTGTGTGTGCATGGGTCATTACCCATTCATGTTGGGGTTGACACACCACATGTGGACAGACACAGGGTCATATTTCACAGCTACATGTATACAGTGGCTAGATGACTACTTACTTGTACAGTCATGTTGCACAGCTGGCACGTGCACCACATGGTCTATAATGCTGACAGATACTGGTGGCTAGTATCTGCAGTGAGTGACATCTACACATCATGTGTTTGTGGCCCTTTGGCTGTGTGCTGAGTGGGACAGGCCTGGATGGCTTCTTGTCACAGTCACCCTCTTCCACACATCTATGTCCCTCTACCTTTGGCTTATTACAGTGTGTTGTCCTTACATATATGTCTGTTTTCCTATCCACTCTGTGTGCAAGGCATGAGTGGTGCATACTGATGGGTGTCTGCACTAACAACTGCAACTGCCAGATATGTCTGATCCACTGGTGTTTGCAGACATGGCCGTAATGTGTTTAAGTGTGTGGGCATGCCCAGTATGACCTTTCAGTATGTTGTTGCCTTACATTGTCTTCATTTCTCTAAATGTATGAGCATGCCCAGTATGGTCATCTGTATTGCATGTGTGGGTCAAGCCCGGGTAGTTTGTACTGCATTGCTGACCTTTGTGTTGTACACTAATAGGTAGCATGCTGTCTCTGCAGAGTATCCATCCATCATTTGGCATTGACCGTTACTACATTTCTGCATATCGGGGGGGGGGTACACCTGACTGTTTCTACAGCTCTGCACAGGATTGGGAGGGGCACACCTGACTGTTACTATATTTCTATGTAGATTGGGTGGAGGGCACACCTGACTATTTATACATTTCTACACAGGATTTGGGTGGGGGGGCACACCTGACTCTTACTATATGTTTACATAGGATGGGGGGCACACCTGACAATTGTACACATTTACTGGGACTGTACTGGTATGTTGGGTACTCCATTTCAGTCTGTATACTTACCTATTGTGCTGGCTAGAGGCATACCAGTGTACTACAGATCGTGGCTTTGGTTGCCCTACATATTATTGTCTGACTTCCTACACTTCAGAACTGACATCCCACTGCTTGCCCTGCTGTGGCCTGTCTGTGAAGGCCTGGGGGGGTTAACCATAGCCATCATTCTGGGTCCATGGCACAGGCTCTGTTTGGGTTTGTCTACACCTATCCTGCTGCCTGACACTGTTGTTGGATATGTGTACCGTCCTGACTGGCATGTGTAGGTCATATGGACACACATGTCACTCAGCACATTTCTGCAGTGGGTTTTGTCACCCTGTGTAGTACTGGCTACTATGGTGACTCCAGTATGTGTTACAGATGTCATGGTGCCACTATGGGTGTCTACTGTCTGCTGCTATAACATCCACCCTCCCATTTCCCTTGCATGCTCACATTCATACCATAGCTACAGATAACAACATATTCTACTCCATATGGCAATTGCTAGGTTGATTGACTTTCCTTGTGGGCATGCCAGGCTTGTGGATGGTGCTGGTGGGCTGCCTGTGTTGGATGCACATAGTACACTCCCTATACACGGTTGAGCACAGGTCATGTTTGGCATCCCTTTTACTGTATGTGCGAGTCAGAGAGAGGTGTCATTCCCTGGGTCCATATTGTGTCAGTGCATGTGCTATGTGTTGCCTCATTGCCAAGGCCAATGCATACAGGGCATGCCTCCTTCTACCTACTGGGGTAGGCTCAGGTTGTTCCTCCTCCAGGTCACTCTGTGCCTGCGCAGGCCTTGGCATTGGTGGGGGGCTGTTTGGCCCTGCCCCTTGCTGTCCCTGCTGCAGCTGTTTCCACAGGATCATATTGCGTAGCATAGCACATACCATAACAATTTGCGTACATGTAGCTGGTGAATACTGCAAGGTAGAACCGGATGTGTCCAGACACTGGAACCATGGCCTAAGCATCCCAAACACATGCTCTATTATATGTCTGGCATGTGCGTGTGCCTCATTATGGCACTGTTGTTCAGGAGTGTTGCCATTTCTGGTGGGTGTCATCAGCCATGGCTCCAGTGTGTACCCAGCATCCTCCACTAGGTGGCCATAGGAGATATCCCCATTGGCAAATTTCTGTTACAGCTACATAAGATGCCATATGTGGGAATCGTCATAGCTTCCAGGGCAGCCTGCACACACATTCAGTATAATGGCCTGGGCATCACATACAACATGGCAGTTGATGGAGGGGATGCCCCTGTGGTTGATGTAGGCCCTACCCTGCTCACCAGGTGGTGCTTTGATGCATATGTGTGTGCAGTCTATAGCACCCACTACCCCAGGGTATTCTGCTATTTGGTGGAAGAGATGCATATTGCTGGTCAACACCTCACAGGTGTTGAGGGGATATACGTGCTCACTGGCATGTGCTGAATGGCATCCAGGAACTGGTGGAATACTCTGGATGCTGATGCCTGTGAGATCCCCATGATATCTGTAGATGTGCTTTGGGAGGTACCTCTGGCTAGTATACCTAGGCCTACACATACCTTGGTATCCACTGGGATGTGTTTCCCTTGGTCAGTGTGGTGTGACAAGTGTAGCCAGCACAGCTCAACACATTGCTGTAGGAGATCTCTTTCCACCCGATAGCACTCCACTATCTCCAGCTCATGTAGCCCCTGGTAGGTTACACTGGGTCTGTACACTCTTCTCCGTCTCCTTGCTGTGGGTTGTTCAGCAGCATTCACATCCTCACCACCCTCAGCCTCTTGCACATGTTGTTCTATGTTGCCTGCTGCAGCCCTTCTCATTTTGTAGGTTTGTTAGTTAAAATTTCCCCGCTTGTATACACCGGTGGTGTAGAGTGTGGGAAAAACCAGAGGAGAAGTTGTCTGCATAGTTTATAGTAGTGTTCTGGGCTGGGCTGGTCTTCTGCCTGTGTAATTGGCTGATTCTAATACATTTCACCTGCCAGTTAGTTCTCCTTGATTACCTACCTACTGATGTTTTCCCTTTCTGTTGCCTTCCTGTTTAAGCCCATTTGCGTGCTGCTCAAACAGAGTGCTCAAATGTGCACACTGCTGCTATTTCCTGGTTTAACCTCTTTTTTCTTCCTGTACAACCCTGTGCACTGCGCACACCTGCTTAGGCTTTGTAAAGACTGCTAGACAGGTTTAGACACATCCCCTAGCTTAGCTGTGCTTAGCTAGGAGCAACTCCAAGCCACAGGGTTCCAATCCACTTACAGTATGCCTGACACATACCTCCTTGATGTTACCTACCTCGTAGGCTTGCACCCAGCTATTCATACTCTTACACTGTTGGGATCTGCCTCACATCATGGGGAAAACTGGGATTCACTATCCTTCCTCTCATTTGCATAGGATTGCTGCTAATGCATAGTTACATGTCTCACACTGAGCCTCCCTCCTTAGTAACCACTACTAACTGGCCATGTTGTCTTCTGCTGGCCATTGACATGCATGGCAGAATACTGATTTTAGTTAGAATGCTTAATTTAATTTCGTTATGTTATTTTCCCCTGATCCCGTTTGCACACCTCTGCCCTATGCTTAAACAGCCGATATTGGCTAACAATAATTAAAAGTTGATTTTTTACATTTTTGTACTGTTTTCAATGCCAATAGCTTTATACTTGGCCATTGGCATGCTTACTACATGATATGCAGCCTTTATTTGTGGCTGTCATAGCTCCATTTTGGATTTTGCAGACATGTACTCGGTTACTAAACGAGTACATTACTGCTGATTGCACTAGCCCTTCACAGAGGGTCGCAAGCTTCCTGGATCGCAAATTCACCTCATTTGCATGGATTTCTCCTATAAATGGAGTGATTTGTATACAAGGGCTTCCTCTGTGCAAGATTAGTGCAGGAGCGCTCATGCATACCCCTGTAGGCTGTTCCTGGATTGCACGGTGGACATATTGCCTGCTTGGGCTCCTGCACCGATCTTGCATGCCTTGCAAGCTTTTGAGAATCCGGGGGAGAGAAAGCAATACACACTCAAAAGCTACTATCCCAACCAACTATCAAGCCTAGGACCAATTGTGCCAAAGTCCAACAGCCTAGAATTATTATAAACATTTATTTATTTAATTAGTTAGTTACATCTGTTCTGACTGACAAGAAAATATAATCCATTTCTGCAGATGTCTGGTGGAGAAAAGCTGCACATCAGCAAAATTACTTCCATATCAGGTTTAATACATTGTAAAGTATTTAGCATAATTGCATGCACATTAGGTTCAATACAATGAAACGTACAAGGGCTAAAAGATTTTCCAGAGTTTGAAAGACATTTTTCAATAATGACATTGAGGTGACAATAAGAATTTAATGTGACATTTAAAAGTTTTGAAATTATTGGTATTATAAGCTTATAAGTAATTGTCATGTAACGCAAAAATTAATATCACTAAGCATTGTCATTAAGCATTTGCAGAGAATATACAGCTTATACACACAAGCAAAATCATCTGTAGCTGCTGTAAAATTTCCTTGTCTCCCTTTATATATTTTTTACACGCACACACACACACACATATATATATATATATATATATATATATATATATATATATATATATATATATATATATATATATATATATATATATATTTATATATGCACACATACATCATAGACCACTATGCTCTATAAACTATCAAGATAGGAGATGTGAAAAATGAAAAACTCAAATCAAACAAGAAACAACATTTTTAAATAGTCTAAGTCAGTTAAACTTTACAGGTATTGTTAAGGTCTTCATATCTAAATGAAAAAAATACTTCTCCTAATGAAGATCAAAAAGGTAAACAACAGATTACTTACTAACAACTATTACAGTCATCCCTTACAATGCAGTGCAATGACCAGCATGTGTTTTTTGTCCTATCCCCTTTTCAATAATTCATACTAACACCAAAAGACATTTGACATCCTTTATTAATTCAGCAAAATGATAACTTTAGCAAATGTAGCAAATTAGTTGAAAACATAACATTCTTGCTGGCATCCCTCAGAGCAGTGTTTCCACACACCCTGTCCAAAACATCCATCAGGGCAGCATACCTACTCACCCTGTCCAAAACATCCATCAGGGCAGCGTACCTACTCTCCCTGTCCAAAACATCCATCAGGGCAGCATACCTACTCACCCTGACCAAATCATCCATCGGACAGTGTACCTACTCACCCTGATCAAATCATCCATCAGGCAGGTGCCTACTCACCCTGACCAAATCATCCATCAGGCAGCGTGCCTGCTCACCCTTTCTGAATAAGCAGCATTCATATTTAAGTCACTTATTCTTATCAAGCAGCATCCAGCAACTCACTTGATCCCAAAATTCAAAGCCATCAACACCATCACCCAGCTGGGGAACAGAAGAGAACAATCCTGTCCCACTTCTCCGGCCACCAGCCTGATCCTAGGCTGTTCTCCCTCCTCTATCCAATGACTGTCACCATACCTTCTAAAATCAAACTCAAGTGTACATTTGACAAGTCTAGACCAATGTTGTTTAAATGCACACCACCAGATCTAAACCAAGCACCATCTTTGTCTTAAAGTCCCTGTGTTCTATTATGTACATGCCTAAAGCTCCCAAATGACATGCCATCCTCTGATTAACAAACCTCTGAACCTGCTCCAAAGCCCAATAACTGACAGCATTCCTCTAACTCAAACATGGCACTGCCTCTGACCATATTATGCACATACCTGGACACAGTGCCTGCAATGTAAACAACTCCTCTGTTATCTTATCCACTAACTGCTTCTTAGAAAGAATTCTCAAATCATTACCACCTAAGTGTGTAACCAGTATTAATGTAAAACCTAATTGTAACCTTACCACTTCAACCTCATGCATAAGTTGAGCCCACCTAAGACCTCTAGCTCTGTGTCAAGCAACCATCCAACCTAACCAAGACAATTCCAAATTATTTTCATCCATCCTAACTGCTGCTCTTTTCTCTGATCAATGGATATAGGAGTGGCCCAAGATAATCTGTTTTCCTGAAAGAGAAAGAAGAAAAAAATAATTTTAATGCAAAGAAGCCCATTAAGATAAAAAGGCATTAGAAGACCATCTACCTACTCTTTTAATAACCTCAATGGACCTGCCCTCCCTTGCCAAATCCAAAGGCTACCAATATGAAAGGAATGAGCTGTACACCTCTCAGCTAGAAAATCCATGCAACAAAATGCCAGCCTATTGACTTGTACAAACCACCCACTTGTTACCATCTTGCCACCTGATAAACAAAAACCAGGCCATGTGGAACCCCCCACCTGAGTCTGCATTAATTCCATAGCCCAACCTACTGGACACAGCCAAGGATTCTTGTCTTTCCTCAGCATTATTGCTGCAATTTTTCCTAACTGATCTGTTTAAGACCTTCATAACCCAGTGTGAACTGCCCCAGAACATAACATTACATCCCTCCAAACTTACGATCCTAGTAAGACAGACACCTGAAATGCACCAAAATATAACCACATACACAAAGTAACCCACATAACATAATCAACTGACTTTCCTGCACTAATTTCAAACCTCTCAATACAGCTTTCAAAATCTGCCTCGTCAATGGCCTTCATGTCCCTATGCACTCTAGCCACTAGCCGCCATCCTCTCAACATATGCCCAATTCTCCAAAACATTGTGAAGTCATACAACCCCACCACCTGTGCAAATATACTAATTGCATCCAAATCCACCTTAACTGTTTGTAATGCCTTACCTTGCCTCCAAGCTCAAGCCAGTAATGAAGAAGTAACTCCTCTGACCAAACCAGTTCTTCTTCTGGCAATTGCAAAACAAATTTGTTGAACTTGTAAAGGGCCCTACCATACACCTTCCTAGTGGACACTGCCCATGACTGCTGCACCAACCACCTGGTTACATCAACCCAAGATGCCACACCTCATCTGCCAGCACTGCTGGTACCTCCTCTGCCCCTGGACCAAACTCTTGAAATCCGGAAAACTGAAATCGAGACAAACTGTCAGCAACTGCATTGCACATCCCAGCCACATGTACTCCAATGGATGAAAAATTAATGATCATACCCTGCGAAACTAACTTATGTAAAACTAACAACAGCAATTCAGATCTTGCAGTTTTGTCTCCATGTTATCCAGGTGAAAAATCACCCTCTTCCCCTGCAACCTGTCCTTCCAAACTACTGACCTTGCCTAAATTGGCATTAACTCAAAAAATGCAACCTCCCTTTTCCACTCCTCATTAAAATCTAACGGCCAGTGAGCCGTAAACCACTGTCCTCCTATGTATGCTCCCATTCTAATACCCCCACTGCATCCATGAACAACTGAAGCCCCTCTTGACCAACCCAGTTTATCTGTCATAATGAAAACCCATTAAACTGCTCCAAAAAGGATAACCAAAGCACCAAGTCAGCCCGCATCAACTTGTTAACTCTAACCCAATGGTGTTTGCTCTTCACCCCTTTTAGCAAAAAGGCCACTGACCTACAGAATGCATGCCCTGGATGCACTGCCAAACATGCAAAGTTCAACAGTCCTAAGAGCTCCATAACTGTCAGAATCCTTACCTTATCTCTGTCCACAACTGCCCCAATCTTCACCTTCAGCCTGTCTATCTTATCCATAGGCAAGCAAAATAACCCCCATTCTGCATCCACTAATAAACCCAAAAAATCCAATGCCTTTGCTGGGCCTTCCAACTTATGCTAAGCCAAAGGAACCTCCAACTCATCACACATCCCCAGGAATTCTCACAAACCTCCATGAGAACCTTCCAATCCCTCCCACACTAACAAAAAATCATTTAAGTAATGTACAGCCCTTTGCGTACCCACCCACTGCTGCCAGATCCAGTGAAGAACCATGATGAACTTCTCAAAAGTTGCACAGGCAACCAAGCAATTCATAGGCATAGTCTTATCAAAATAAAATGTATCTCCTACTACCATGACTAGTAAAGGCCACTCCTCCTGTCTGACTGGCAGCAGATGAAAGGCAGATTTGATATCCACCTTCACTAACCACAGATCCTCAAAACCCCTAATAACCTTCACAGTATCATCCAAAGATGCATAACTGACCTTAGCATCCTCAACTGCAATGAAATCATTAACAGAGCTCCCTTTTGGATAAGACAAGTGGTGAATCAACCTAAATTCACCAGCCATTTTGTTTGGAACCAAACCCAATGGAGAAACCTTAAAAGTCTCAAAAAGGGGGCTTTCAACCTACTCGCCTGATGGTCCTTTTCCACCAAGCTCAGTAAGATGTCCTCCCCTGCCCTGTAAAAATTGCAAATTCCTGCAAACTACCACCTCCCCACAACCTCTGATTAATAGAAAACCCCAGCAAAAAAACTTCAAGTATCTCTTCCTTAAGAGAAGAATCCAGAAAATGTTGGAGCATACACTGCAATACCTTCACCTTAACAAGGGAATGTGACCTCCCCACCCCCTCTAAAGGGTGCTCCAGCATGTAATCCTCAGAAATTACCTCTACCTCTAATGTTGTGTAACCCTTGGGAAGAAAAAGGAAACCATTCAACTGACATCAAGTTTGCATTCAAAGAATTAACCTCCACACTGCACGGCTGGATGATTCCCTCCACACTTTGAGCAAACATGCAAAAATTTGCACCTTACCCAGGAACAACTTCCCGCATTAAAAGTCTAGAACACACCTCCCCCTTCCCCTCCCACCTTTCCTCCTCTAGCACTTCCACTCATAAGTATCCATCATAGTAGCCAACCAGAAATCTGGGTGTTCAGCCTCCCATCAGAGAGAGTGATCCACTATTTTCCACTTCCGAAACCTCTGGTCATACCACAATCAGACATTCCTGGGCCGTAAACACAGGATCATAAGAAAGTAACCCAACAGAGGTGATGCCAAGGTCACATCCTTCTCTAACAAAACTGCTATGTAATACACAAAACTGACTACCCAGTTATCTCATGTCCTAGGGTGCATCCTACCTACCCTCCTCCTTCCCAATGCCACTACGGCTGACATCAGGACTTTACTGTTTGCCGACTCAGATTCCACCAGTTGCTGTACCCCCTCTGCATCAATTAATTCAAAAACATCTACATATGCCCCTTTTCAAATTCTTCTTAACTAAAGAAGGAATGTGTGGTGTTAAAACTACTGTCCCTGTACCTTGGCCCAATGCCTGTGTAGTTAACCAACCACCTGGCCATATGCCAAAATCAGAACCTATTTCTGAATCCCAATCCCAAGCTGACAACTGACCCTGCACTGTCATCCACAATAATTTCCCTCGCACTTGCCCCAGAATTCCCATGCACTTCCAATGCAGTGCTCCCTGCATCACTGAAATCATCCCCTATGGATCCACTGTAATCCCCAACCACCCACCCTAACAATCCTCAAATCTGCCCTACCCAACATAACACCTGATTTGAGATCATTACCTGATATTCCATCCAGATTTTCTCCAGCTGCTGATGGACCAACTGGGCTCACCTCTCTTGACACCCATCCCTTGACACGAGCCACCGACCTGTTCCTCACTGCTGAGTGCTGCCTCTTTTAGCCAGATTCCACCTGCTGTTCTGCCATCAAGGAGTCTGCATTGGGCAGCTCTTGAAACAATTCTTCTGCCTGCACCACTATGACCTACCATCACTGCTGGAGACTTTGCATGCTGGCCATCTGCAAAGGGAGAGAATAAAACACACACACACACACACACACACACACACACACACACACACACACACACACACACACACACACACACACAAACACACACACACACACAGAAACACAGCAAGGGAAAATAGAAAATCCACACAGGGACAACTAGTCAGTTCAGTTAACTTAGCATAACCCTGCCCCCTCCCCTTCTAAGCAGCAATATTAAAATTCCCCCCACATTTGAGCTCTTAGCACACCATACACCTACCCACACCTAACAGCTGGAAAACTATTCGCAGAATACACAAATTTCAGCATCATAGTTCTGATCCTAGTTATTAAAGCCTGCATTCTTTAACAGGGTAGAGTCGTCTCCTGCCATAGACACAAGATAATGGTAACACACATTAAAGCTGCAAACTTCCTACCTTTTATGTTTTGCCCAGGTTTCTAATTAATGAGGGACCCAGCTATCACACAGTCAAGGGAGCCCGCAGGATTTTTTGCAGGGGGGTGCAAACCCAGAGCCCCACCCACATAGCTCACCCCGCCCCCTGCCAACACAGCCCCGCCCAAGTCCACCCACCCAAGCCCCGCCCACACAGCCATTCCAGTGTCCCATTACTTGGCTATTTCTCCCCATTTACTGTAGACACTGTTCAAATCTGTGTGCATACTGTTTTATGCTTTAGTTCTACAATGATTACAGGCAGTTGGATTTAATTTACAACTTTTATTTCAAACATTATAGCCCAAACACTGAGACATTTACTAAACCTAAACAAAGCAATAGTCTTACAATGAAAACAGACTTGGCATTAAAGCTTCTCTACTTTTGAAACTCACATTCAATGAAACAGCATTGAAACCCACATTCAAAGAAAATGCATCTGGCCAGTGGCAGGTTATTTACCTTTGAACTGTTTTCAAGCAATAGGCTCCTTGCACACTGTTAGGGCCATGCAAAAGTTATTAGATTTACCTGATTGAATTGCCTGTTGCCATCAAAGAATAAATTGCCTATGTTAAATTAAAAAAAATGGTAAGCTGGTATATTGCAATAGAAAATGGATGACAAGCTGAAAAACAGGTTCATAGTCATTAGGCATCTCATCCAAAGGAGGGCATCCTGAGGACTGCAGCATACAAATGTATATGCTGTAGGAATAGAACCTCAAGCCTTTACATTAAGATGCAAGTATTCTACTTGTGGTGCTACTAACATAGCTTTAAAACGTTATACCACAATAGAGATACCATTTGCTAAACAAAACAGTTGCACATTGTAAATAGACTTGGCATGAGCAGCAGTGGACTTAGCTTCCCTTAAAACTCACAGTTCTTGAAAATGCACTTGAAAATTTCACCTGTTAACTTGGGCATTTCACTTTCTCACAAACATACCACACCCTCAAGGCCTCAACCTTAGTGCAAGAAATCTGGACAAAGCCTAAAATAAATAGGGACAGATTATAAATATGGCTCTCAGAAACTTAGAAAATTACAAGAGTAACAGGATTTGTGTTGGTATGCATTTTTCTAAATGACATCTAAAACTGAAATGTCTCATTTAGCAACTTCAATCCTTTTTAGGAGGAATATGGGGCAAAAATCTGGACAGCTGAGGGTATGCTACCTCCCTCTAATACACACACCAAATAATTCTGGTCAGACAAATTAGTTCTGGGAAGGTTGCACTGAACGGCACCGTGCTTGAGCTGAAGTGGGTGAAATCCTGGTAGCCAGTGATAACTGATCTCAGCATTGTAGAGCATTAAAGCATTTTTAGCAGAGCATTGTTTCATCACTACCTATTGTGTTTGCACATAAGCTGTAGTTATTTTAAACATTTGCCTTTTTTGATTACTACAGAGGACATTTACCCACCAGAGCTATTGTGTTTCGACTTCAGTGTGGAGCTAGTTGTTGCAGGGCTTGGCTTTTAAATAAGGTAGCAATGCTTATTTACCATGTACCATTAAAGCCACCCTGACCCAACTACAACTGTACTAACACACAGACACTGCTATAAGACACTGGTCTGCAATAAAATGTAATGAGCTTCTGAAAATACTGTAATCCTGCCCTTTTATTACAATGACTATAAAATCCTTCGAAATAAGGTAAAAAAGCTCATAATCTTAGACCGACAAAACTTTTCCACACTTCAAAATAATAAAATCAAACCCTCAGAAATTTTGGAAAGGTATCTCTACTCTACTTAACCCCAGCAAACCAGATACCCCTACCCCAGACCCAAACGCTCCTGACCAAGACTTGGCTACCCAATTTAACTCTTTTCATTGAATCCATTTCCAAATTAACGCCATCTTTCTCTAAGACCACTACACTGCTACTACTTCCTCATTCCCATCTACTAACTCCCATCCCTCCACTCCTCCTACTACTTCATCAGCTTCATCTGCCCCTAATTCTCCCTCTTCACACTCCTTTTTTCTCATTTAAACCTATACCCAACTTCTACTATAAAGAAATTCCTTATGAAACTGAAGTCATGCACCAATGCTCCTGATAACATCCCTTCTTACTTTCTTGGCAAAGCTGCTGAAGCAATCGCTTACCCTATTAGCATTTTAATCAACTGCTCTATCCAAGAATGTATAGTACCCCAAGTCTGGAAAAGGGCCTTTATCATACCTCTACATAAAAGGTGGCAACAACAACAATGTTACTAATTTCCGCCCCATCGCTATTCTGTCCCCATCTCTAAACTCCTAGAAAAGTGTATCCAACTACAACTCCTTCCACATCTCTTAGATAATCACCTACTAACTCCCACACATGGAGTCAGACAACATCATAGCATTATGACCGCCTCCTCTCCTTCCTTGAAACTGTAAATAAAGCCCGACTCTGGCCAAATTGTTTCTACCCTACTACTCGACCTCTCTAAGGCCTTTGACACACTCTCACAGCCTGCTACTAACTAAACTTTACCCATCTCCCTCCTCCTTGGAACTGGTTCTCCAGCTACTTATCTAACAGATCTCAAGCAGTCAAATGGAAAAAGGCCACCTCCTCATTTCTAAATACTCCTACTGGGGTACCCCAGGGCTCTATACCGAGTCCCCTTCTCTTAAATATATTTATAAATGATTTCCGCAACTCTATCCCATTCTCAGACATCATCCAATATGCCGATGATTCTGCTATTATCTGCGCTGCCACCTCTATCCCCTCACTCCTAAAACTGACTCAAGATGCTTTTACAACAACTGAGCAATGGATGAAAAGGAATCACCTAGCACTCAGTGCCTCTAAAACCAAATTAATGTTATTCATCCCGTCTAAGGCAACTTCTTTCAATATAAACACATTCCACATCTCTAGACAAAATAATCTACCCCTGGAACTGGTGTCAGAGACCAAGTTACTTGGGGTCCAAATTGATACCAGCTCAAATTCAACTCCCACCTACAGTTAAATATCAAGAAAACCGGTATGCTTTACCGACAAAATCATTACCTTACACCTGCTACCAAAATCACCCTCTACCTCATTTCTTATCCTCTCCTTCTCTATGGAGCTCCACTCCTAACTAATCTACAGACCTCCAACACAACTTTCCTCTTGCTACAACAAAATTGCCAAGTTCGCTACCAACCACAAGTCCTCCACCCACCACTGTTCCTCTCTCCAAAAACTAAAATGGCTAGAGCTACCCAGTTCTCACATATACTCAACTAAATCTTGCACATAAGCTCATTTTCAACCCTCCCTTTCATCAGCCTTTAAAATGCACCTTCCTGCAAGAGTATCAAGATCCAACAATCAAAATCTAGTAGAAAAATATAAACCAACTAGTGCCCGAGGCAAATTCAGTGCTTTTGTGCTAAATTTCCCTTTAGTCTGTATTACCTATTAATTTCATCACTAGATTGTACTCGCTCTAGTTGTATTATTTTCAAATTGTTATTTCTTGTATGATTAACTTCTGTGTAATTGTATAATTTGTATATCTATTAATAACCTACTTAGTTTTGGAGCTTTTCTCCCCAGGACTCCATTGAAAACGGGTTAATTTGGCCCAATGGACTATCCTGGCAAACCAACTGCAAATAAAATAAATAAAACTGTCATATGCATTTCAATACCCAAGGCTTATACATTATCTAGTCATGTAAATATTCTCTGCATGGCAACAACGAAAAGGCTTTCAATGCTGGTAATTCTTTAACAATATACTTACTAAAGCTTACTTACATCTTACAATATCCGACAAGCTTACTAAAGCTTACTTGCATCTTACAATCTCCGACAAGCTTACCTGATGTTCATTAAACCATGGCTACTTAGAGCAACAGGGCACTGTGACAGCATACAGTTCCAGAATAAGAAGCATAAATCAACAGTACAAAAATCTGATAGAAAACCAGAACATTTTGCAAAATCAAGGACAGATGAAAAGCCACGGTCGTATTTGTGATCTACTTTGGATGGGGGAATACTCTGCACATTTACACTGCATAACTGCTTCTTGCCTTCCATGGACACATCCAGAGCCACTACAATGGGGAGAGTGGGGTGCAATAAGTATGTCACAATTTGAAATGTCTCTGGCTGACAGTGATGGCTCTGACACTCATGCCTCTCAACTTCAGAGCAAGAAATCTGGACAAAGCCATACATAGAACTAGAAGTGTGACAAGCCTAAAAATAAGGCCAATTTTTAAATATTGCTCTTATAACTTAAATAGAACAGGTAGATCTTGCATTAGTACAAGTTTTCTGAAGGGTATGAAATCTGAAACTCAAATGTCTGCCATTATTTTCTAACTTCAATCTTTAATGACTTGCCACTAATTTGCCAGAAAAACACAATTTTATGAAAACGGACCAAAATGTGATGCAAAATACCTGTCAAAAAGGGACACCTTTTAATATTAACAGTTAACTTGAAGCAGCTAACAAAATAAGAGCATCCACATGCATTTCTGAAATAGAGGTAATCTATAAGTGATCATTACAGTTATATATAATTGTAAACCCTCCACATTTTCTTCCAAAATTGCCATTTTGGAGGAGGGATTATTAGGGAGAGCAACATTTTGAGCCAGAATTGGGGACAATTGAGATGTTTGGATATTCCTAATCTACAAAGTGATTTGCACGCACCTCTCAACCTCTTAATGCAGGAAATCTGAACAAGGCCAAATATATTGGGGAACATACAAACACTACTAAAATTGCTCTTGTATAAACGTAAAGACAGTCTTGCATTAGCATGCATTTTCCTGAAGGTTATGACATCTGAAACTCAATGTCTGTCATTTAATGGCTTCATTCCTAAATAATTTGCTAGAAAATCACATATTTGAGAACAAACCAAAAATAAGCAGCAAATATCTATTCATTCTGCAAAGATATGGACAACTGAGAGGTATAGTTCAACCGGGCTGTCTGAGCTTGCTACCCCCCCTCACAAAATCATGGTCAAATGGAGCCCCCCCCTGCAGCCATTCCAAAGTCCCATTTATCATAAACACTAATGTGCATACTGCTTTACTTCTGCGATGATTTAGGATTTCATTTGAAAGTTTTATTTTGCATTTTACAGCACAAACCCTAATACATATCTGTTAAAGCAATGCAGTCTCACAATGAAAATAGACCAACATTAAAACTTCTCTGATCTTGAAACTCGCATGCATTGAAACAGCACTGAAACCCACTTTACATTTTGCCAATGGCAAATATTAACTCTGGGCTGTCTACAAAATCATAGGCCCCTCGAACATAACATACACATGCTCTTGCCTGACTGTATTACATTATATTCCTTGTACAATACAGTACAGTTGTTAGAGGGCATTTTAAATTTATTGTTTTGAACATTTTTCCAGTAAACAAAAAAACAAAAAGCATCCACTAATGACAAAACTGCCCAATTCAGAACATTTCCATCATAAGTCTACTCAAGTCCACCAGTATCAGTAAAAAAATACACAATCTCTGAAGTAGTAAACTCCACATTGAAAAAAATTGTAACTAATAAAGAGGTTGAAAGTGCCTGTTACTCTTGAAGAATAAATTGCTTTTGTTGCATGCAATAAAAAAATGAAAAGCTAGTAATACCGCAATAGGGAATGGATAGCAAACTGTTAACAGGTTCATAGTTACTAGGTATCTTTGCCAAAAGACTGCAGCATCCACCCCTTTACAACACAATACAGAATCAGCAATGCATTTACCTACTGTGGGAGTAGAACCCACAGCCTTCAGCATCTAAAGCAAGTACATTATCTGTTGTGCTATTAATGCGAGCAGACTAAACACAAGCAGCACTAAACTTTTGCTCCCCTGCAGCTCTCAGCTCCTTGTAAAATCTACTCCGACACCCAGCTGTATCTCTGAACTTTTAAGCACAAGAAATCTGGAAAAGCCAAAATTTATTGGGGGACAAAAGGCCAAAAACCAGGGACACATTTTAAACATTGCTTGTATAATGTTTGAAAGTTGCTAGAATAAAATGCTGCGTTACCACCATACATTTCACTGCCACGTCTTGAACCCAGGGGACCCCGTGCAAAACAGTCAGAGCAACATACTACTACGCCAAATAAACTGTTTTGTGAAAGAGGAAGACTGAAACTTAAATAGCTACCATTTAGTGAATTCAGTTCTCACCATAGCACAGCTGTCAGCCTCTTAGCACAAAAGACCTGAACAAAGCCAATAATGGGTGACTACTACAACCACCAAACATTCAGTGAATTCAGTTCTCACCATAGCTCTCAACCTCTTAGCAAATAACACCCGGACAAAGCCAGTAATGGGAGAATATAGCCCCCAAACATATTCAGTGAAATCAGTTCTTACCATAGCTCTCAACATTAGCAAAAAACCTGGATGAAGCCAATAAATACCTGAACAAAGCCAA
This sequence comes from Protopterus annectens, assembly GCF_019279795.1. Taxonomy (NCBI): domain Eukaryota; kingdom Metazoa; phylum Chordata; order Ceratodontiformes; family Protopteridae; genus Protopterus; species Protopterus annectens. The sequence continues at coordinate 825,270,153 of NC_056730.1, forward strand.
TACTGGGTGAATACAGCCCTCAAACATATTCAGTGAATTCAGTTCTTACCATAACTCTCAACCCTAGCACAAAACCTGGATGAAGCCAATAATGGGGGGGGGATACAGTCCCAAACACAGGGATACATTTCAAATATCCATCTTGTACACTTAGAAAATTGCTAAAATAAAAGCTTTTGTTAACATACACTTTCTGAAGAATATGAAGTCTGACAAGTGTGTCCATTTTTTTTTAACTTTTGTTAACCAGGAAAGTCTGACTTTGAAAAAAAAAAAAAAAGCTAAGTTTAAGCAGAGGCCCAGGGAGAAACACTCCAGACAGCCAAGAATAAAACCAGAGAACATGTAGCTGTCAGGCAACAAGGACACAAATGCAGAAACCACAGATTTTATGAGGAACAGAAAAAGTATGAGGGAAAATCCTGCAACATTTTCACAAATGGTGGTGGGTAGGGAATTCAGGCTCTTGCCACTTGGGCCCAAGGTACAGGGTTCAAGCCTTATTCACTACCCACCACCATGTACACCTGGGGCATTTCACACACACACACACACACACACACACACACACACACCCTGAAAGTTAGACGCTTGCTAGCCGATTCCAGGGGGGTGCAAGTGCACCCCCTTGCACACAGTGCAGCCCTCCAAAATGCTTGGACCTCCACCTCTCAATCCTGGTCTGCCCACAAAAAGTCTGTTATTTATTATTATTATTTTTTATTTTATGTTTTTTTTTTAATTACTGGGATTATGTGGGATAGAAGGCATTAAGTAATGACATGCAGTGTATTTACTTCCTTCCTAACATTCCAAAAATGCCTTGGCACCTGATTCTGTTATCAACAACTGTCTTAATTTATCACTGCAAAACCTCAACTTATCGCTAAGGAACCTACCCTGCATACCCTTAACTGACTTGGTCGCTGGCCTTTCACTATCCCCCATAATGGCTAAGCTGCCTCACTGCATATGCACGGACTGCCAGCAGTGCAAGACAACAGTCCAAGCCCACGAAAACAGATCCTCCCCCCAGACCCTATTTAAAGGAGAGAACTAGAACAGACTAACTGAAGCAACCTACCAATGACACCCTGGTTAACCCAAGCACCCTGAGCAGAGTAGGAACTGATGCACCAAACCAGCAGCTATCTGCCATCTTCCAGGACTGTAAGCAACCACCACACAAAGTAACAAACCACTCCACCAACAATCCTCCTGACCAAAATTCAACCCCCCCCAAGTACTTGCCTAACTCCCATCTCACCAAAGATAATCCTACAAGACTCTAGCAACAAAAACTGCCATAAAACTAACAAAATCCCTGCTACGAGAGAGGGAGACAAAACAGAAAACAAATGGCCAACCCCCACTACTCATATTGCACAAATCATCCACACACCACGTACTCCGTCACAGCATTACCCTGATAGTCTACCCATGCTGATCCATATTTTAACATTTTATATATATATATATATATATATATATATATATATATATATATATATATATGTGTGTGTGTGTGTGTGTGTGTTAAAAAAAAAAAAACTTTATCAGCCTCCCCACCTATTCCAATGAGCTCCCTAACAAACACTGTCCAAGGCCTACCTGTCCACTGAAGTACCTACAGGTTGTCCTGGGCATAAGTTAGCTTCACAAACTCACAACAAAAATGGAACAGTACTTCCCTTACTGTAATAATATAAGACCTAAGCCACACCCTCTATCTACCTCCCTTCCCCTAAATCCCCAAACCAATGAAACCTCTCTGTGATGCACTTGTACTGGCCCAGTAATTAAGGACCCCCAATCCTCAGCACTAGCACCAGTGAGGGGCATGCACATTGAGAATGATAACAAGTACACACACAGTAAAGTATAATTTCCCTTAAGAGCACACAGAGATCACAGTCAGTCTGGGGCTGGTTTCTCTCTTTCTCTCCAGATCCCCAATACGACTCCCCACTGGCACAGCTATAGAGTACAGATCTCTGCCTAGTCTTCAAGCCAAAACCTCCAGAACCCTCTCTGTCCAACAAGTGCTTCATTTCCCTACCCAAGTAGCTGACACACACACACACACACACACACACACACACACACACACACACACACACACACACACACACACACACACACTTTAAGATATGAGTTATATACAAACACATAGATATTCCTGGGAAAGGCTGGCACAGGTTCTCCAGCTATGCCTCTTCCTGCCCAGGTTATAAGGTAGTAATTCACTGCCACCAACCACTATTTATCAGCTACTAATAAGGCCCTTACCAAAGGGCGTCCAATTTTACTGTGAAATATTATTATTCAATGAAGTGTGACGAACAGCAAGACTATTGGAGTGGCTCTGTACACTATCATCAAATACATGCAAGTACTCTAGAGCCTAAATTACCTCTACAAAAAACAGCTACAGTAGAAAGGTTTAAAAATATCTAATAATAAATAATAAAAACACAAGACAATACTCATTAATTCAACACAATGACATTACAGAGTTCAAGATCACAGAAAAATGCTTTAAACCAATACTGTAGAATAGTCTGACATAAATATAGAAAACAGCTAGACTCATTTGGCCATATTCTATCTCTAAAATAAATACTAAGTTCTAAATAAACTACTTACATGAAAGTAGCTGACTCCAAGTCAGACTGCAGACCAGTCATGAGTGGAGTTCCACAGGGTTCGGTCCTGGGTCCTTTCCTGTTTGGTATCTACTTCTCTAATGTCCAGGCCAACATGAAGGGACTCTGGCTGACAAAGTTCACAGATGATTGCAAGTTGGGAGCTATTATTAACTCCCCAAGTGATTCTGACATCCTACAGAAAGGCCTCACTGAGACCGACTGGTGTCAGAACCATGGCCTTAATCTCAATGCCAAAAAATGTGTCATCATCCCCTTTGGGAAAAAAACAGTTCCCATGAATTACCACACCAATGGTAGTCCACTGAACACAGAAGGTATTATAAGAGATCTGGGAACACAGGTTGACAACAACCTCTCTTTTGACCACCACATTCCCACTGTGGTCAGAAAGTCCTTCTGTGTGGCACATCTCATTACTATGGGTTTTGCATCCAGGAAGAATGAGGTCATTGTCTCCTCCTACTCTTCCATCATTAGGCCAAGCATTGAGTACAATGCCCCATTTGGCATGTACCTCACTAAATACCTGCAGCAACTGGAGTGGCCAGAAAAGCACCTCGCAAAGAGGATCCTAGGCCTTACACATTGTCCTATATGGACAGACTCAAAAAACTCCAACTATTCTCTGTCTCATATCGCCTACTTAGAGGCGATGTCTGCTTGACTTACAAAGGCTTGTCTGACCCAGCTCAGTTAGAAATGCTACATTTAAAGAAATCCCAATCCCTCTGCACCACAAACTCCACAGACTTTAACCTCATTACCACAATCAACAGAATATGTTGGAGGGACAGGTTCATAACCCAGAGACTGCCCATGCTATGGAATAGACTTCTCATACATGTCAAGCAGAGCACCTCACTGGCCTCTTAAAGAGAAATCTTGATGAGTGGATGGGAAATAGAAAATTCACCTCGGGGATCACTCCAGTGGCTTTACTCAACAGAGGCACTGGGAGCTAAAGTCGGGTGACACGATGCCAGGGTAATCCTATAGGCTAGTCTTGTAAAGGCTCCACGGCCATTAGCCTAGTACACACTTATGAACAACATACAGAGCAAACAGTGGCAGTTGGTGACTTCAAATTAAAGGGGGGCTGCAGGAGAGAGCTGAATGGGTGGGGCCAATGGGAAGAGGTGTGACCAACTAGAAAGGGGTGGAGCTATGCTCAAAACCACAGCAACTGGAGCTTTAATTAAATATGCTGCCCTGGGTGCCAAACCGTCATTAAGAGAGTCCAATCAAGACAAAATGAGATGTAGAAGAAAAAAATAATTCAATGCATTGGCTACATGACAGCTTATTTAATATCTAGATGGAAACAAAATGTTTGTGAGGCATGAAAAAATAAATTACTTTTTAAATACATTACTGGAATGCCAGTCAAAATCAAGTATAAAAAAACAAGAAGCATTCAACTCAAACCACTTCTCCTTGCACTGCAATTCTAATTATAATTTATATTCAGCTTTATAAAAGTACCATGTAACATGTTGAAAGTAGCTGATACACCCACTTATAAAAATGTTTCTTATCCAAAAAAGACCTGCTGTCTCACAACAACTATCTACTTGTTTCATGGGGAAGGCATGATCAAAGTAAAAAATGAACAGCAAACAAGAAACAAGTTCAAGATACATTTCTTAAAGGATTACTGCACAGGTTATGGACCACACATGATAGATTGGCATTCTGTTTAGTTTATGGGTAAAGCCTGCAAAGATGACTGCAAGTCTCCAACAAATGTTATGAGCTTAAAATACTATAATCCTGTGCTTTATTACAAATACTGTCATATGAATTTCAATACCTAAGGCTTATGCATTATCTAGTTATGTAAATATGTTCTGCATGGCAAAAACAAAAAGGTTTTTAATGTTGGTAATTCTTTAATGGTATGCTTATTAAAGCTTACTTGCATCTTACAATCTCCGACAAGCTTACCTGATGGTCATTAAAGCATTGCTACTTAAACAGAGAGCAATAGGGCACTGCGACAGCATGCATTTTCTGAATAATAATAAGCATAAATCAAAAGTATAAAAATATGACAGAAAACCAAAACATTCTGCAAAATCAAGGACAGATGAAAAGCCACTGTCGTACTTGTGTCTACCTTGGATGGGGGAATATTCTTCACACTTACACTGCATAACTGCTCCTTGCCTTGCTTGGAGACATCCAGATTCACTACACGTGGGACAAGTATGTCACAATTTGATATGTCTCTGGCTGATGGTGATGGCTCTGACACTCATACCTCTCAACCTCAGAGCAAGAAATTTGGACAAAGCTATACATAGAAGTTGGACAAAGGCCCAAAAAAAGGACACTTTTTAAATATTGCTCTTATAAACTTAGAAAGATAATAGAATAGTAGTAGGTATTGCATTAGTATGAATTTTCTGAAGGTATGAAATCTGAAACTCAAATGTCGGCCATTATTTTCTAACTTCAATCTTTAATGATTTGCCACTAATTTGCCATAAAAACAGAATTTTATGAAAAAACGGACCAAAAATGTGATACAAAAATATAAAATTGTCACACAATACAGCTGGGAACCTATCAAAGAAGGGACAGGTTTTTATATTAGTACTGTTAACTTGAGCAGCTGACAAAAAAAGAGAATCTACATGCATTTCTAAAATAAAAGTAATCTATAACTCTGATCATTACAGTTATTTATAATTGTAAACCCTCCACGTTTTCTTCCAAAATTGCCATTTTGCGGAGGGATTATTAGGGGGAGAGCAACATTTTGGATATTACTAATTCTATAAAGCAATGTATTTGCACGTACATCTCAATCTCTTAATGCAGGAAATCTGGATAAGGCCAAATATATTGGGGGAACATACAAACAGTACTAAAAATTGTTCTTGCATAAATTTAGACAGTTGATAGAATAACAGGTCTTGCTTTAGCATGCATTTTTCTGAAGGTTATGATGTCTGAAGCTCAATGTCTGGCATTATTTAGTGACTTCAGTTAATTCCTAAATGATTTGCCAGAAATCCACAAATTTTATGAGGAACAAACCAAAAATAAGAAGCAAAAATCTATTTATTCTGCAAAAATCTGGACAGTTGAGAGGTATAGTTCAGCCAGGACTGTCTGATTTTGCTGGCCTTCTCCCCCTCTCAAGATCATGGTTGAAGGGAGCCTACCCCTGCAGTTATTCCAATGTCCCATTCCTTGGTTATTTCACCCAATTTACCATAAACACTGTAATGTGCATACTGCTTTACTTATGCAATGATTTAGATTTCATTTGAAAGTTTTATTTTGCATTTTATAGCACAAACACTACATGATATCTGCTAAACAAAACAATGCAGTCTCACAATGAAAATAGACTTAGCATTAAAACTTCTCTGCCCTTGAAACTCATATTCATTGAAACAGCATTGAAACCCATATTCTAAGAAAATACAGTTTGCCAGTGGCAGATAAATATTAACTTTGGGCTGTTTTCAAATCAAAGGCCCCTTGCACAAAACATACGCATCCTTTTTAATACAGCTTCCTGATTGTATTAAAGTATATTCCTTATACAGTACAGTACAATGTTAGAGGGTGTTTTAAATTTATTATTTTGAACATTTTTCCAGTAAACAATGAAACAAAATGCATGCACCAATAATGACAAAACTGCCCAATTCAGAACATTTCCATAATAAAAGTCTACTCAAACTTCTACAGTCCACCAGTATTAGTAAATATGCACAATTCCTAAAGAAGTAAAGTCATCATAAAAATTCCACATTAAAGAGATCTGTAACTAATGAAGATGTTGCTGCTAGCAAACAACTTTATATTTCATTGTTTCATCTACAAATAAAGTGCCTGTTGCCCTTGAGGAATAAATTGCCTATGTTACACTAAAAAATGACAAGCTAGTAGTATTGCAATAGGGAATGGATGGCAAACTGATAACAAGTTCATAGTTACTAGGTATCTTTGCCAAAAAGGACTCCAGCATCCACCCCCCTTTGCAACACAGTACAGTATCAGCAATGCATCTACCTACTGTGGGAGTAGAACCCACAGCCTTCTGCATCAAAAGTAAGTACACTACCAGTTGTGCCATTAACAATGCACACAGACTCAGCATAAGCAGCACTAAACTTTTGCTCCCCTGCAGCTCTCAGCTCCTTGTAAAATCTACTCAACACTCAGCTGTATCTCTGAACTTTGCAGCACAGGAAATCTGGAAAAAGCCAACATTTATTGGGGGGGGGGGCAGGGACACATTTTAAACATTGCTTGTATAATAAAACACAAAACAGTCCCAACAGCTACAAGGTACCTCAGTAAAAAATATATATTTGATTGTAGAGCAAAAACAAAACAGAGGTAAGGCTCCAGGTTTCTTCAAACTAATTCTCTCTCTAAATAGTCTGTCAGTTTTACCTAAGTAGAATTTTCTACATATTTGACAAGAAGCCAAATAGACCACATAAATGGAATCACATTTAGCATTTATATTAAATGTATGTATCACACCTGTATCTGGATGTTAAAATTGTATGCTAGTGTCTATAAAACTACAAAAATGGCATTTGTTACAGGGTCTAGTTCCTAAATTAACACTGTACTTGACTTGTTCTCTAGGATTACAAATTTGTCTTTTTAATGACTTCTGGTTCTTAAAGGTGAATTGTGGATATAACCCTATTAGTTTACTAACTTGTTTATCAGAAGTCAGAATATTCCAATTTTTATTAATGACATCTGTATAATATTTTATATTTCTAGAGTAATTCAAACATAATCTTAAAAATTGTGACATTCCTGACTTACCTGTCATCCTACTATCTTCTAACTGCTTGGAAAAATACGGCCTGGCTTTACTATGTCTTAATTTTCTTACTGTTTCCAGGCTGTGATTAATCAGCTTTTGGTCATAACCTCTTTCCTTTAATTCACTTTGCGTCTTAAGTTGTAAGGCAAAGTCATCTTCTCTTATATTTAATCTAGAAGCTCTGTATGCTTGATCTTGTGCTACATTTCTAAAAATGAACTGAGGGTGCATACTATCCCTTCTTAAGAGGTTATTTACATGACATTCCTTCCTAAACATTTTGATGTTCAAATGACCATCTAATTCTTGTAATACTGTTACATCTAAAAAGCTGATTTCACTGTAGGAATAATTCAAAGTAAATTTCAGGAAGTTTGTAGAAGTATTGATGTAATTAACAAAAGTCATAAGTTCATCTATTGAACCTCCCCATAACAAAAAAAAATCATCCATAAATCTGCGGAAAAAATCTGATTTTACTTTTATATTCACTCATCTCTAATACATTTTTCACCCATCCTAACATGACAGCATTAGCGTAGCTGTTGACGCAAGATGTTCCCATGGCTACACCATGACATTGCCAATAAAATCTATCTCTAAAAATAAACACATTATTTTCTAATACTAATCTTAAAAACACCCATGTAGATTCTGTAGTATTACTGTCAAACTTCCAATTTTCAACCATTAGTTCAATAACACTGTTGATTCCATAGTCATTTGGTATAACAGTAAACAGTAAAACTACATCAAGGGTAACCAATAATAATTGAATCTTGTCAACATATTCCCTTTCAGATGTAAAATCATATAAATCCTTTACAAAATGCTCAGTATCTTTCAGTATGTGTTTAGTTTGATTAATAAGGTTTCTAAGCGTTTTTTTTCCAAAAAGATGGAGATAGATTTAGTGCACCAATTTCCACCAGCCACAATAGGTCTCAGAGGGGGATTTTCAATATTTTTATGTATTTTGGGTAGACCTTGAATCATTCGTATAGTGAGGTTGTGAATCAAAAAATATTTAAGTAAACTTTCATATTAAGTTCATTCTGGCAATCTCTTTTAGTTGTTTATAAACATATTCAACCATTTTATTTACTCGTACTTTATCAATTATTTTATAAAAAGTATCATCACTTAATACAAGTAACATTTTCTTGTCATAATCTTCCCTATCTAAAATTACAATGGGCCCTCCCTTGTCAGCTGGACAATTGCTTGTATAATGTTGGAAAGCTGCTAGAATAAAATGCTTGTGTTACCGCCATATATTTCACTGCCAAGTCTTGAACCCAGGGCGCTGTGCAAAACAGTCAGAATAACATACCACTATGCTAAACCAGCTGCTTTGTCAAAGAGAGGAAGACTGAAACTTAAATGGCTACCATTTAGTGAATTCAGTTCTCACCATAGCTGCCAATCACTTAGCACAAAACACCTGAACAAAGCCATTAATGGGGGAATACAGCTCCAGACATATTCAGTGAATTCGGTTCTCACCATAGCTCTCAACCTCTTAGCAAAAAACACCTGGACAAAGCCAGCAATGGGAGAATACAGCCCTCAAACATATTCAGGGAATTCAGTTCTTACCATAGCTCTCAACCTTAGCAGAAAAAAAACCTGGATGAGGCCAATAATGGGGGAATTCAGTCCCAAAAATAGGGACAAATGTCAAATATCCATCTTATAAACTTAGAAAATTGCTAGAATAAAAGGTTTTGTTTTACCATGTACTTTCTAAAGAATATGACGTCTGAAATTCAAATGCTTGTCATTTTTATTTATTTAACATTTGTTAACCAGGAAAGTCTGACTTGGAACAAAAGCCAATTTTCAGCAGATGCCCAGGGAGAAACACTCCAGACACATGTCTTTGTAAGATGAGAAGACACCAGAGCAAACAGGACATGCAGATTACACACAGAAGGCACCCCAGCCAAGAATCAAAACAGAGAACCTGTAGCTGTCAGACAACAATGTGACCACTGCACTACTGACTGTGTAATAAAACAAAAATACAGAAACCACAGATTTTATGAGGAACAGAACAGAACTAATATGAGGCAAAAATCTGCATTTTTTTACAAATGGTGGTGGGTAGGGAATTCAGACTCTAGCCACTTGGGCACAAGGTACAGGGTTTAAGCCTGTGGTATTTTCTACCCACCATCATGTAACAACTGGGGCATTTAACATACACACACACACACACACACACACACACACACACACACACACACACACACACACACACACTGCAGCAGTGAATAATCTATTCCAGCCCAGCAAAACCCCTCCATATAAAAACTTGTGGCATGAGAGCAGCTGTAAAATCCATCCATTTCTGCAGTAAGCATCTATGCAATTACAACTACATAGACCTCTGGGATATTTGGAGTTGAATGTTGTCTTCTTAATCCGGACTGCTGGTGAGACCGTCTGGATTCTGTGCGCATGCAGTCTGGACACTGGGGAATGCCATGAGTGTGCATGCTCGATGTTCCTGGACTCGTGTTTGCTTTTCTTTTCTTTTCTTTTTTGTACAGCTGGGGGGGTGGGCTGTAATTCTGCAGCCCAATAGCATGAGCCACCCCTGAGAGCAAAGAAAGTACTGGTGAGTGTTGTCAGCTTTAGACAAAACCCAAAATGCTTAAATCTTTCTCTCTGAGGAAGTCTTAAATTGATAACACCGTACTGCTGAGTCATTTCAGATTACATCATAACAGTTCTGATTTAGTTTCCCAGGCTAACAGAAACTCAGAATTTACATTTCTTTTTGTAATCTGCACATGGAGAAAGCCACTGCAATAAAAGACATTTGACATCTAAAATCTAGTAATTAACTCTTGTCCTAAGACAATAGAAAGAATTCCTTAGTCCAGACATCCTATCTCCGAGCTTGAGATCAAACAGTCATACAATGCTTGAATTATCAGCTTTCTTCCAGCGGACTGAACTGTGGTTACATTTTTGAAGCTCAGTACAACATATAGTTTGATCATAACATATAGTTCTCTTTACATTCGTAGAACAAGCCTGTGGATTACATTAATATTTACAATGACATAGAATTATTTACAAAATTCTATCTAGTTAGGCTGGCAGCCTTCACACACTCATTATCCAAAGTCTAACTAACCTAGCAATTTAACACTATACCTAGCCCTTTTATTCCTCTATACACCCCCCCCCATTTCTATCTATTCTAATCCCCTTAAAAATGAGCCTGGACAAATCGGTTTGTCCCAAACCTATTTGTTATTATCAGTATTGTTATTTTTAAAAGTAAAATAAAATGTGAGGCAAATGGAATGAAATTCTGAAAAACTGGAAGTATGATCCTAAAGGACAGGAAATAAAAATCCTATCAGCACTCAGGTGGGAATGGCTGCTAAGCATGAGGCTCCCTACAGACATTTTATTAATTATCGCCACCCCTTGGGAATGCAAGTAAGAGACTGAAATGACACTGAAAAGAAAGCCCTGCCTGATATAGAAACCTTGTTTAAAATTAAGTCAGAAAGATCAACCTTACAAAGAAAATCACTTTATTTTCTTACCTTGTTGACAAACCACCCAATCAAACCAGAGGCTCCACCATTGGGAATCGACAAAACAAAAAGTACAACTCTGTGCTCCCAACAAACCATCCCTTCCTTCACAACTGAAGCCAAGAAAAGACTCATTCTATATAACACAGCAAAAGCAAAGAAAACACTAAAGGTAAGCCCTAAAATTTCTTAAGATGTTTCATCACTGCTAGATTTACTTAATACCCCAATATAAAAATCAATTGTATTTCTATCTATCGCTTTCTTTATTTCTTTTTATGAGCTAATGCTACCAGATGACTGGCAAGCATCTGTTCTTAATTCCGTGTAGCTGCCATGTGAAGCTGATGTCAGGAGCCCCAGAACCTGCATTAAATATAGCTCTTCCATGAGCTGCACAGGTAACAGTTAGCACATGTCCATGAAGCAGGTGGACAAGGCAGTATCTGATGCAAACCTTGTTTACTCAGCTCAATGACATATTCCTCTGCAGTTTCTATGGGACCTTGTGCTTCTGTTAAAACATAAGTCTAACAAATGGAATTATTTTAGGCTCACAATGATCTCCACATGTTCTCTGATTGGTGCAGCTATTGGTCTTTCTCTGTTGTTAAACTCTTGAGCCACAGAAAAACTAATTATAATACAAGAGAAACACCTTCTCTGTTTATTGGTTAAAACAAAACTTTTAGTCACACACTTGAAACCTCTGGTACCTCACCTTAACAGCCCTGGTGTTTTAAGGGTGTGAATAAAAGATACGTTCTAACTTGCACACAGGCAAAATACTTTACTTAGCTTATGCTGTCTTTCTTTTAATCTAAAGAAATCAATAAGAAAGAAGACTAGTTGCACAGATATTATGATACAAAGGGGGAAGAGGTTTGTCATATTGCATAAGATATTCATCTCATAAGTTAAAGGTACAGGGTTCAGTTCTGATCTTGGATTATTGGTGAGGCTTCAAATCACCCTTCAGGGCAGTTAGCTTGGTATACACTAAACACTGTTATCAATTATTCCAGGCAAGATGCAGAAAGGTAGCACATCAAATATGTTTACAGTTTTCAGATAATGCATTTACAGTGAAAAATAAATTGAATTTCTTTATTCAAAGTTTCTATATTTCAGATAAATTCCATTGTGGGGAAAGAAATCCTGATGGGTGCAGTACAATCATTTCATAATAAGATATATACTTCTACAGGTTGAAACACAGAAATGCTTGAAAACAAATATCCTTAATTTTTGAAAATATACTTTGTATGTTCTGGCATACATTTCACTACTCTCTGACAAGTCATATAAGGAAACATAAGGAACAATGCAAGGAGAGAGGAAATGTTTATCTTTCACTAGGTCTATATTCTAGATGATTTCTGTTGGTCTTCTGTGCACCACATAGTTTTAGTCTAGAAAGCTAATTAGCATTGCATCTAAAATGGTGTGAACTCATGTTCTATAACATCAGTTAGACTGCATTTTCTTTACATGGTTAATACTTGATATATTTCATCATAAATTCATAGTTTAGTATGTAAGTACTAGGCTAGCTGCCTTTCCGGGCCATTTTAAACCTAGCCATTTTTCCTTTTTGTGCTCAAAATAGCCTATCCCATTTAGTTATAGATTGGCCTTACCTATCCCATGGTCGATAATTATATATTACTCCTAATGAAAATAACTGGGATCATACCATATAACTTGAGGGGACCCAAACATTGGATAAATAATTTAGGAGCTGCATATGTCTCTTAGTTGTATAAGGAGCAGTCCTGGAGTATTTTTTTTTTCTGTTTCCCATCCATAGATCTAAGTTGCACTTGAAAATGGACAGTAAAGTACTTTGTTTTATGTGGATGGGGAGTCTGTTCCATAGCAGCTGTATCCTCTGTGAAATATACCTGTCCCTCCAAATCATTCTGTTGATGATGCAGAAAAGATTTATATCCTTAGACAGTGTAATTCTTATAACATGTGACTACTTGATGTACAGTAAAGCCTTCAGTAATGGGTAAGAGGATGCCTTTTATGGTAGGCAGGGGTCACCTCTTAGCAGTCAGTAGTGCACTGAGTAAAGTGACAGAGCTTTGAGTTGGTCCATGTAAGACATGTTGTTTAGGCCTTGTATCCTTTTAGTAGGGCATTTCTGCAGGTGTTCCAGTTGGTGCATGTGTCTGGACAAATACATGCCAAAGGGGACATTATATTCAATGGCTGGCTTAATGAGGACTGAGTAAAGGGGGGCAATGACATCCCTAGATCTAAACACAATGACTTTTTTCATAACATGTGCAATATAGAAAGACTTTCTTACAAAAATATGCATGTATTAGTTAAAGTTAGGATGCTTCCCACATAAGTTCCCAAATCCTGAAAAACTATGTTGACTCTAATGGTCTTATCGTCAATGCAGTAGTTCCCTATGGTAGTATCTTTATTAAAAGATTATATCAACTTGAGTAAAAGCCAATTCCATTAAATTGCTTATCAAATGTTAATTTAAAATGCACTCAAAGAGGAGTTTTGACTCCATAACATTTATGTTAGATTGCAATGTTGATATTTTATTCCATTTGTTGTGTAGTAGTCACTGTTTTATTTTTATCATGCATTTACTTATGGAAAGCTAACTGATTTTTAAACAATTATGGAATGCAAGAAATGAAGAAAGGGAAAGGGTTATCTTGGGTTATATGGTACGTTCAAATGTTGATATTATAATGGCAAAGGTAACACACTAGGTAGGTTTGAAGGATACATTTATGGCAGCTTTGAGATAAGAAAGCAGTTGTATTCTTTTCATAATACACGCAGAGGATGGGAGCAATATGCTAGACTAAATCACAACATCTGGAAATGGAAAAAGTGAAACTGTATTTTCATGAAACTAGCCTTTACAAAAAGAATTTATCTTAAAGTACAGTAATGTTGGAGTTGATAAATTAAGTTAAAGCTGCAGGGAATGAACATTTGCTTTTTGTATGTGCATGTGTATGTGTGTGCATGGGTATGTGTGTAAGCCTATTTACAGGTAATCATGAACTGGTGCTTTACCATTCTAGGAAAGTGCAGTTCATATTGTTGTTGTTTAATGATTTGTTGTCATTCAGGATTTTATGAATCGGTACTGTGTGCTGCACTTCTAGTAACACCAATCTTATGAGCTGGAATGAAAAGTATTAGACAAGAGTCGTATACGAAACAACACCTCAAAGTTATAGTAATGCTTCAACTTGACTCTGAAACAGAGTATAGTTGAATATGTCCAGTTGATTAACATAATCTGATAGATTATATTTATGAATAACAGCTCTGTATTTTGATAAAATAACTTCAGCAATGATTTTTAGTATGTAGTATAATATAGTAAAGAGCATAACTCTCAATCTCTTAGCACAAAAGCCACAAAACGGTATTTTAATAAACAAATGTAAGCACTTTCATTTCCTGTGGTACAGAAACAACATCAGATAAACAGATACACTACCTTATATCCTTTAAATACCATAAAAACATCACTTCCTTAAGGGATGAACCTCACTTCATTGAGGGGGTGGAGCCAAAGTGCAAGGCATGTTGTACAACTTTGGAGCAGCGTTTTTTCTTCTTGCAGTCTCACTTCGCTGTTGGGCTTGGTTACTTGGTTGCTGTTTGTTTTTATCTTCCGCCATGTCGCAAACGGATATTTTCAGTGGTCCAGGAGTTGGGACTCTTAATTCAACCTGCAGTACTACCTCTATGGAACTAACAGCACTTATTAAGTGCATGGATGATTTAAAGCAAAGTATGGATGTTCTTATAACTTCTTCTAATGCAAATGTTGTTCCTTGGAATAGAACAGCTTCCCCACTTTGTGATTTGTCCATGGAGTGTATTCCAGCTTTGCAGCAGGACTGTGAGGAAGAAACATCTGCTGGTATGACAATTCATAGAAATGTTAAATTGGGAACACTGCATACAGGTACTGATTTATCTGTCAATACTCACAGTTTAAGTGATTTTTTTTTTAAATCAACGTACAATTTTGATGAGGGAGTTAAATCTACTAGTCCTGTTTTTACAAGTAATGACAACAATGACAGTGAACTTACTTTTAAAGCCAGGTCGAGTAAAATAGAAAAACTGTTTTTAAAATTGAAATAATTACAAATGGACAACTCATTTTTGAGACATTGTATTGCCAACAAGTGGGTGCCTAGACCACTGTGCCTTTGGAAATACCCGAATGGTCTTATATTCAGGTTTTTTGACAAAATGGATTGTACACTAATGGAACTCATTATGAAGGAGAATTTAAGGAACCTGAGTGCTACTGAAGAAGAAATTAAGAACTTAGACGCACAGTTAAGAAATGACCTGCTTTTTAAGCATAATATTGTCGTTTTTCAATGTATTTTTTGTCAAAGTGGCCGAACAGGAAATTATTTCTTTTTCCAGAAAACAGAAAAAAAAATCTTAAGGGACACCAAGGACTATACTAATAAGGATGTTTATCTTAGGCCACCAAAAAGTGCTGGTATTTTCAGTTCCAGCAATGACAACGGTGAAGAGAATTATGGTGTTGACCACAATAATGGTCAAGATAATGTCAATAATGGCCCTCGGAGGTCCAAAAGAATTCAGGAAAGGTTCAAAAAAGGGGGGATGGTCATCCTACCTGTAGGCACAGTTGAAAAACATAGATTTTTCAGAACTCTCATTGGAAACTACCCCAGAACTCGTAGAAGACAACACATTTGATGGTAATGACCATGTTCATGCATCTGTTAATGTATATGAATTTCAAGTTTGTAAGATTTACAATTTTTCATCACTTCTTGTTTCTCCTGTGTTTGGCTCATTGTTCCAACATGGTTTTGTACCCTCTAACAAACCTGATTTGGTTGATGTGGTAACAGAACTTAAACTTTTTGCCAGAAAATTGAACCTTAAATGTATTTTACCTCCTGATGAGCAAGGGTTTGATATTCCATTACTGTGAAGATTTAGTACCTTCAACACCCCCCCATTAATTCCAAGTATACATCTTTTTGAACAAGTATGTGAGCAAAGCATCAGGGATTGGCAATCTAATCATAGGAGGTATATGTTCCATAACCTTTTAAGTGAAGAGAGGGAACTTATGCATAGACTTGCCAATGATTTCAGTATACAAATAATGAAACCAGACAAAGGAGGGGGTGTTGTCATCATGGACATAATTTTGTACTTCTCAAAGATGCTGGAATTTTTACAAAATGGTAGATTTTTTGGTGAGGTCTCAAGAAATTAGGTGAACATTGCTTATCATAGTATAGACCTCATTTTGGAAGACATATTTATTACATGTGATCTACCTCTTCATGTTAGAGATTTTCTGATTGCTTGCAAGCCTAAGATCCCAGGAATTTTTGGTATTTCCAAGATTCATAAGTCAGTTACTGACCCTCCATTCTGACCTATAGTGGCACCAGTGGGTTCGAAGACCAAACCATTGGCAAAATTTGTTGATATTAAATTAAAAACTTTTTTTATGAACAAAAGTCACATCTTAAAAGATTCATGCCACTTTTTGAACTTGATTTCAGGGTGTCCTTTTTTGCCTAATGACCTACTGGTGACCATCGAAGTAAAGGACCCTTTTTAGTTATTCCCTATGATGAAGGACTGGCCTGGTTCCACCAAGCTCTCGTTAAAGGCTGTAATCTGTCCCATAATGAAATTAGTTTTATATATCAGATTATGGAACTCGTCCTGACAAACAACTTTGTATACTTCAAAGGGGAGTACTACAAACAGAATATGGGCATTGCGATGGGGGCCGCTTGTGCCCCTATCTTTGCCAATATGGTCCTATGGTTTTGGGAAACCAATTTTGTTTTAAATTCAGTATTTGCACCTATGTTGTGTTTGTATCTGAGATTTTTGGACAATATTTTTATTTTGTGAAAATTTTATGGACTTCCTTAACCACTCAACTGATTTCTTGGAGTTTACTCATCACCATCATAATAACTCAATAGACTTTTTGGATTTGACTCTTTATATGAACTTGGAGAATTTCAGATATGAATCTAATATATATAGGAAACCAACCTTTTCTAATGCCTACTTACATTTCTCTAGCCAACATCTGATCTGGCAAAAGAAAAATTGAGTAAAAGGTCAGTTAATCAGGCTGTGACGTGCTCAAAGTAGTGGTTGCAAAATTGGTTGGTATGTTCCTCAAAAGGGTTTATCCCAAAGAGATTTTTGGATAGCACCATTGATTATGTTATGGAAAACAGGGATGTTATATATAAACCCCTTTTATGCAACAATGATGCGGGTACCATTTCTATTAATCTTGATGTTCAAGGAACCGACACTCAACATGACTGACATAACTTGTCACAAGCATTTGTTTTGAAATACAATCCAGGTATTTATTTATTACAGGACATGATTAAGAAACACTGGGCAACATTTTTTGGATCATTGGAACTTTTGAGTAGATAGAACCCAAATTTGTTTATAAAAACAACAAAAATGAGTGTGGAATGAAAAAATGTGGGGCCTGCCGACAATGCAGGTATATCCTGGAAGTTAGTAGTATCCTTGTTCAAGGTTGCCCATTCTTGCTTACTGTTAAAGGTAAATATGACTGTAACACCAAGGGGGGTTGTTTATATCAGTTTTTGTGCCACTTGTTCTGCTTTTATTTTGGCAAAACTAACGACCCCTTACGTATGAAAATGTATCAATATCTTTATGCTGTTAAGAGCAAAAACACAATTAATGCACGTTATAAGCATTCCACAACTTGTCCTGGTTTTAAGAAATTTGTATTTGTTATTTTGCTAAAGGTGGGTGTACTGGACAGAGGGGGTGACTGGGAGACCTTAGTGGAGTAAAGGGAACTGTATTGGCAAGTTCTCTTAAATACCACTACCCCCCGTCTGGGCTTAATGAGTACATATTGATCAAACCTATTTTAAAGTTGAAAACAGGTATTGTTTGATTTTTATTATGAAATGACATGTATTTTTTTAGTATACAAAGCAACTAATGCAATTTTATTATTGGCATTAACTTCTGTGTTTGTATATATGTTTTTTAGCTTTTAGTATTTAAAATGCACTAGGATTTTATGAAGGTAACAAAATGTTGTGTAACTTTGTAGCTTGCATTTTGGTGCCACCTTTCTTAGAAAGTGAGATGTTGCATAAAATATTGTATAACATGCCTTGCACTTGGGCCCTACCCCTTCAAGGAAGTGAGGTTCATCCCTTAAGGAAGTGATGTTTTTATGGTATTTAAAAGATGTGAGGTAGTGTATCTGTTTGTCTGATGTTTCTATAGCACTGGAAATGACAGTGCTTACATTTGTTTCTTAAAATACCATTTTGTGGCTTAGGAGCAGGGTTTTTTCTCTTGCAGTGTCACTTTTCACTGTTGGACTTGGTTACTTAATCTCTTAGCACAAATAATCTGGACAAAATCAAAAATAATGGGGGACAAAGCCCGAAAAATAGGGACACATTTTAAATATTTCTCTTATAAACTTAGAAAGTTGTTAGAATAAAAGGTCTTGTATTACCATGCATTTTCTGAAGGTTATGAAGTCTTAAACTCAAATGTCTGTCATTATTTAATGAATTCAGTCCACACTGGTTTACTACAAAAATCCAGAAAACCACAAATTTTAGAAGGAGCAGACCAAAAATGCGAAGCAGAAATCTGGACATTCTGCAAAAATCTAGACAGTTGACAGGAATGGTAAAGAGAGTGAATGAGAAACTTTAATGGTTAACAATATGATTTTCATCTAGTGAGTAACTAACCCATTCAGTGCATGTAGTTTAGTTAACTTTTATGTCAGGAATTACAGACACTAGCATTAGTAAGCATGTTTATATAGAGCACAATGACATTGAAAGGACTGTTGTTGTTTTGGGGAGAAACCACCAGCTTCTTGGCATGACTAAGAGTAATAAGATGAAACCTGACAGGAATGAAGAATATAAGAAAACAAGGATTTGACAGAGATGTTATTTATTGTTGCACTTACAAAGAAATCTATAATATAATGGCCGGGATTCAGTAATCCTCCGAGTAAGACTAACCAAGCCTTACTCGGAGACTGCCGTTTAAGACTATGATGTCAGCGCGTCATGCATATGCATGAGAGTGCTGACTCAACTGGAAGGCTTACACAGAGCATGTAAGACTGCAGGGGGTGTGTCTGACTGCTGAGCAGTCCAAATATTCATGCCCCTGCAACTATATAAACTGAAAAAGACAAATGCAATGAGCGAGTCTGCTGAAATGTACATATAGCAAACAGTACACATCCCCACATACTAAACCCCTTTGTAAATGTAAAAAGTAAACTAATTCTTTTTTTTTATAATTCCCGATATAGTTGTCCGTATTTGTGTGTGTTTGCACGGGTGTGCCCATTGCTTAGCTGCAGTTAGAAATTTCGACATCGTAGAGCATAATAAGAAATGTTTATGCAAATCAAGCCAAATAGCTAAATAGATATATAAATATGTATATATATATATATATATATATATATATATATATATATATATATATATATACATATCGATATGTACATATATATAGATAGAGGGAGAGAGACATGGCGCATAGTGCATACTTCCTGCGACAGGTACCTGGTGACCAAGGTATGGACTAAAGCTCAGTGTTGACACTGCAGTGCCATCCCTTCTTGCCAGAACACTGTACCCATTAACTACCACATAGGTGGTAGTCTACCTAACACCAAAGGTTTGACAAGGGAACATGGGACAGAGTGGACAGTAGCCTCCCCATTGATAATCACAGTGTCACATTGGTCATGTACTCTGTTTACATGGAACACGTCATCACAAAAGGTGTGTCATCTAGGGAAATATAGGTCAGTGTTCCCCTCTACTCATCACACTTAAAACCCATTAGGGAGTACAATGCCAACTACAGCAACTGGAAAGGCCACAGACATACCTCACAAAGAGTAATACCAGCCTCAAACAGATGCCATATGCAGACCAACTCACAAAACCACAGCTACACTGTGTTGCATACCGCCTACCCAGAGGTGACCTCTGCCTAACATACTGAGCTATGTCACACCCATAGCTGTTGGACATCCTCCACGTAAACATATCACAATCCCTCCCAGATACATGCTCTAGGGCCCTACACCTTGTCAGCTCACTAAACAGCACATGCTGTAGGGATAGAGTCCTAGCTCAGAGACATGGCATACTCTGGAACAAACCACCTATCAATAGCAAACAAAGCTCCTCATTAGCAGTTGTCATAAATACTCCTGATGATTGTTTGGGAGATAGGAAATACACCCTGGGAATCACCTCTGTGGCTCTGGTTGACAGGGGCAAGTGAAATTAAATTACATGTGTGTCAAAGGCCAGGGTAGCATATGGCTAGGCTGCTGTAGACCCTAGGGTCAATAGCATATTATCTACCCATGACACAATGCACACACACATGTACTTAGTGCAATAATTGCTATGTGAGGTTGACTGAGTGTGATGATGAATGTGTTGGTGAATGTGTGCAAGGTCTGTAAAGGTGTGATAGCTTAGTGTGAAATTGTTTCTGTCATGGTAGTTTGTGTCCTAGCTGTGATCCCAGCAAAAGATGTGTATGCTATTGCGAGGCAGAAAAAGTAGTATGGCATACGGTGTGACGTAGTCCCTTGTTGTCGACTGTGATGTCCCATTGTAGGCTAAAACAATACATATATGCTTAGTGAGTGGTACTGCTGGTGAATCCAACTCCCATATGAACTGTAGTACTACCTGAAGCTGTAGGCCTAAACAGTACAGTATGGTGTATGTTCCCATTGCTTGGAAGCACTGTTTTGTGTGTTCCCTGTAGTCCTCACAGATTACATACTACAGGCATAAGGTTTTGTAAGTAGTGACACACAGTACTGTATGGTACACAGGTAAAGCTCATCTGGGTTGACATACATTTGTATGTTGTATGTATGTCTGATGTGTGTATAATTATGCCTGTACCATGCCCTCAATCATATCTGTGTTACAGGGTATACATGTGGATCTAGCAACATGTATAGTCTAGTACAGCAGTATGACACCTATATCAACAACTGTGCACATATGTTAGGCAGGGGGTTGGCTTCAAAGACTACTGTGGTATACTGGAAATATTGTAATTGTACTTTACATTCATTGCAATGGATGACATATTTCTTCATGCATTAGCTTGATATATATCTCCTGTGGCTAGGTGGTGCATTGTGCCACATACAGTGTACCATGTACTGGTGTATAGTCTTACATACTGGCTTCTCTTTGCTGCTGTGCAGGACATGGTTTGTTATATAGAGCGTGGCAGGCACTGTCAGCCAGTTGTGGCCTGAGCACTAATATGTGGTATTGAACATGTCTATCCTCTGGCAACCAATCAGATGTGAAATATGGCAGGCAATTGATATCTGTACTTTAGGATGTTAAATGTGCCACTTGACTTGCTCACACATCTTGTTTAATTGTCTTCCAGGGGTATGTCCCACCAAAGGAACCCGTCTTATACAGCTGCAGAGGAGACGGAAATACACAACAGCCTGGTGCAGCACTACACCCTGCTGTTCTCTAGAACCAGCAAGGACCAGCATGAGTGGACTGCACTGTGGCAAGATCTCGTTCGTCAGGTAAATGACATAGGCATACATAACCGGACATATGAGCAGTTACGCCATCACTGCAGTGATTTAATTAGACATGTCCAGCAGAGTGCATCTGATATCCATTGACAGCAGCTTGCCACAGGTGGTGGGGTGGCCATTCCCCCCCCCTCACCAGAGTGGAGGAGCTGCTCCTAAGTCTGGTGGCTCCTGGCCAACCCCAGGAACAGCAACTGACGTGTCATCATGGAGGCCGGAGCCACCCAGCATGTTGACATGGAGCGTGCAGGTAACATGACCTATCTGTAGACTACTGTTATCTGTATTGGTAGATTATGCATATGTGACATGTGTACTGTGTGATTAGCAGTTGTGCTGCATAGTGTTGTGCAATACTGATATTTGGAATATAATCCGTACGCCTGTGACTGTTGACTGTTGTACTACTGTACTTTAGCAAACTCACAGTAGCAATGGCACAGTTGTGACCACTGACAAACTGTCTCATATTCTTGTAGGTCCCTCTGGCATGACAGCAAGGCAGCCGGTCAATGCTGGTGAGTGTGTTATAATTTTAATATTGCTAATGAAATGTGCATGTCATAGGTGAGGTGTAGGCCATGTACATGTAACACACCTACACATAATGCATGCTGTGCATGTTTGCTGTGAGACTATGCACATCTCAGTAATGACAGTAGTTGCCTCAATCACATAAAATACACAAAGCAGCACACACAATTGTGGCAACACCATACTGGACATTGGATAGGCATAGTTGTTACACATGTACACAACATACACAACTTTGTCATATGCAGTACACCTTAACATGCTACACATAGCATATCCAGACAACCGCTGTAAGGTCACACTTCAGTATCCCACATGTCATGCACACAGCACACATAATATACCTGAGGGGTAGAGGCCTATCATTGGGCTGTGCGACACTCTTCAACACATAACACATTTATGTTAGTCAATGCTCCCTATTGGGCACCTTACAAACTCATGTAATGAGTGGCTGTGAGGCCAATCGCTGAACAGCAGCACACATGCATCAAAGCCATGTATGCTGTTATTAACACGGGCTGTCTACACTCGCACTGCATGGTCTTGAGCAACAAACGTTCTGCATGCTGACATGTGTGATATGACTGTTTGCCTTGTGATACTGTAACCCACCTTCAACCACTATTAAGTATGTTTTGGATTGCTGGTGGTGTGTGTGGGTATCTACTGTAGTGAGGAGTGTATTTGTGTGCGTGTGTGCATGTGTGCATGTGTTCATGTGTTCATGTGTGCATGTGTTCATGTGTGCATGTGTGCATGTGTTCATGTGTGCATGTGTTCATGTGTGCATGTGTGCATGTGTTCATGTGTGCATGTGTGCATGCGTTCAAGTGTGCATGTGTTCATGTGTGCATGTGTGCATGTGTGCATGTATGCCGACATCATGTACAGGTCGTAAAGTGTGTTTCCTGTCTCCCTCCCACAGATGCTGTGTTAGGGCTGCAGCAGGGAAACTGATGTCACAGAGCCACATAGTGATAATGAAGATAGGTGTGTTGAGGCACAGGCGTGTTTGCCAGGGTCTGTCATTGGGCCACCAATTGACAGTACACAGCTGTCCACCCCATCCATGCATACAGTCATACTGCCAATACATCCATCACCAATGCCCATAGCTGAGGGACAGCATACTGTTGGCATTTGCCAGGACAGTGTAGTATCCATGGCACATGCATCCTAACACAGCAGCCATACCCAGATGTCTGGAATGGTACCACATAGGCAGATGTCAAGGGGTTCCTCATAGGAGCACTGCTGCTCATCATGCCACAGGCAGATGTGCCACAGGTCTGATAACGTCACGCATGTTCCAGGCTGTCATCGAGGCACAGACACATATGGAACAGTACACCAGACAGGGAGTAAGGGCACAGAGGGCCCATAACACAGCTGTCATTGACATTATCCGTGACCTAGCTGGTGCCATCCGACATTACACCTAGGTCACTGATAGACGTTGGGGAGAGACATTAGTTATCCTCCACAATGTCATGTCCATGTATCAGGACATTGCGGGACGGTTGAGATGTCAACGTGGACGTATGCCAGCAACATCAGCAGCTGGCAATCACCACGGACGTCCCTCAAGCACAGCTGATCCCGTAGTGCCAGTACCAGCCCCAGCAATGTTGGGGGTGGGCTGTCCATAGAATGTTCTAGAAGACCAGGCGCACATGGCTCTGGACAGTCCCAGCAGGGACCTGTGTCCAGTGTGCATCCACCCCACCTCTGGGGATAGTACCCAGTCTGGCTTCGTACCCGATAGTGTCAGTGGCACCCTGCCAGGCACAGATACAGTATCCATGGCCAGAGATGATTATCTCTAAAGCCTCACAGGTACAGTCTGTTGCTGTCCCACAAATACCCATATATGGCAGCCACATGGTGGAACTGTGTGCATGCAGACACACACACATACTCCAGACACCTAGGGCTAACACATACCCACACACATTACAACAACATTGGCCCATTACAGTATTCTTGCCCCTCACACACACACACACACACACACACACACACACACACACACACACACACACACACACACACACACATACATGTTAATTGGTTGGCTCACTGTAGGCCTCTGGCGAACCAACAACACACCCTATGCATATGATGAAACCTGTGTCATCTTCTGTCATCTGTAACATTGATGCAGGAACAGACTACCATGGTGCTGATGCACAGGATGTCTATATAGCAGTATAGTAATGTTAGCATGTTGTCAGCTGTAGAGTGTAATGATATGCTTGAAGGTGTAGCTGAGCAGGCATGATGCATTAAAGCTATGATTGTCATTGTAGTATTGTTTACACCAGTGTTGGTTCCAATTGTGTATTGTCTGGCCACATGCCACTTGGCTGATGTGTGCAGTATTGGCAGCATGTGTTAGAGAGTGGACAGTATGTGTGGGATGTGTGTAGCACAGATTTGCAGGTGTACAGTTGTGAACATGGTGGAGGTGCACTGTCTGCATGTGCTTGCATAGTGGACACATGGCCAGGGTGACATACTCTGTATTACACAGTAACACTCCATAATTTCTATTGGTGGCCAGTATGCAATGTACTACACACATTCCGGCACCTGACTACACATGTGTGTATGACATGGTTTGACACTGTGCTGTGGGTGATACTGTTACTATCTGTCATTGTTTTGCATTCTGGTGGTATACATCACTTCAACAGCCTGACCAAAACCAATTGTTAAATGATGTCTTGACAACTGACACACAAATGTAAGACACACAGGAACATTTGGATCCTTCAGGTACTATACAATGCCAGTAAACACTGGTATTCACCTGCACCCATTACTGAGACCACTCCTGTTTGCCATATAGCTCTCTTAGGTACAAGCAATCACAGTAGAGATATGTCCGTTCATGTATGATAATGCATACTGTGGCCTATAATGCATTCTCCAGATGGCACACATACTCCACAAGGGTATCATGCAGACAGATGCCTGTTGTCAAACCCATGCTGTAAAGCTATAAGCCAAACTAAGCATTGTCATCCATCTATACGGAACATATTATCCCCACAGTACCACATAGGTAGTAGCCACCAGCATGATGAACAGGTACCGATGTGTACATGCAACTAAGTGTTATGTCATCTCTCCTTTCTTAATCACATTTCCAAAGGGATTCTGGGATCCCTTGGTGGATCACATAAGCAATAAGGGGTCTGCATGCATATCCACAGTTTGTTCTACACCTATGAATGGTCATCATGGACACACTTTGCTGCATTTGAACAGGTCTGACATATACCTTGGCCATAGACCCTCACTCACACATTCCAATAGGAATCATAATGACTTTGTGTGACACAGATGACCTAGGCCAGGGATCACTGCAGTGGCTGGCCTTGTCACAAGCATACAGATGTGACCTAAGGTCTGGGAAGCAGCAGCACAGTCTGGCAAGGATGACAGTTGTGTTCTTGGAGAAAGCAGGGTTCCCACACATGCAATCATTGAGGTAACATGTACAGATATGTATTTGACACACAGCTAGCTCACATGTGCAATGCATACTGATATGTCATACAGTGATAAAAGCAAAACCCACAGCACATTGACCAACAGTGTCACACACATACAGCTCACACACTCACCAAGTGCAGGATTCAATCCTTTACCTAATTACTTCATGATACTAGAAAAGTATGCATTAGCACAATGCACTATGCACATTACTGGCAGTTCTCTTTTCCACAGGTATATTTGTAGGATGGTGACATAATCAGACTTGACAAAGGTTAAACTACCACTTTTGAGGTGTTTCACTACTCTCCTAAAAGGTTGCTCCTTCCCAAGGGGAACACACACAAACACACACACAGTTGCCCAGTGCAGGATTCAAACCCCTACCTAACTACTTCATGATACTAGAGGAGGACACATTAACATGACTCACTATACAGATTAATGGGAGTTTTATTTTCCACAGGTATACTTGTAGGATGCTGACATCATCAGACATGACAAAGGTTAAATTACCACTTTTGAGGTGTTTCACTACTCTCCTAAAAGGTTGTTCCTTCCCAAGGGGAACACACACAAACACAGTTGCCCAATGCAGGGTTCAAACCCCTACCTAACTACTTTATGATACTAGAGGAATACACATTAACATGACACACTATACAGATTAGTGGGAGCTATATTTTCCACAGGTATACTTGTAGGATGCTGACATCATCAGACTTGAACAAGGTTAGATTACCACTTTTGAGGTGTTTCACTACTCTCCTAAAAGGTTGTTCCTTCCCAAGGGGAACACACACAAACACAGTTGCCCAATGCAGGGTTCAAACCCCTACCTAACTACTTTATGATACTAGAGGAATACACATTAACATGACACACTATACAGATTAGTGGGAGCTATATTTTCCACAGGTATACTTGTAGGATGCTGAAATCATCAGACTTGAACAAGGTTAGATTACCACTTTTG
The DNA here is from genome assembly GCF_019279795.1 of Protopterus annectens. Taxonomy (NCBI): domain Eukaryota; kingdom Metazoa; phylum Chordata; order Ceratodontiformes; family Protopteridae; genus Protopterus; species Protopterus annectens. Next base: position 825,296,890 of record NC_056730.1, read on the forward strand.
AGGTGTTTCACTACTCTCATAGTAAGTTGTTCCTTCCCAAGGGGAACAGACACAAACACACACACACAGTTGCCAAGTGCAGGATTCAACCCCCTACCTAACTACTTCACTATACTAGAGGAGTACGCATTAATATGACGCGCTATACAGATTAGTGGGAGTTGGATTTTCCACAGGTATACTTGTAGGATGCTGACATCATCAGACTTGACAAAGGTTAGATTACCACTTTTGAGGTGTTTCACTACTCTCCTAAAAGGTTGTTCTTTCCCAAGGGGAACACACACACACAGTTGCCAAGTTCAGGATTCAAACCCCTACCTAACTACTTCATTAAATTAGAGAAGTACACATTAACACAACGAGCTATACATATCACTGAGGTTTTTTTTTTCCACAGGTATATTTGTAGGATGGTGACATCAACAGACTATATGAAGTGTGTTACATTAGGTGACATTAGTTGGCCTACACTGAACGAATGTCTAAACACTTTGGCCATGTGATCATCAAAGGTGAGTTTACTATCTACCTGTGTCCCCAGGGCCATAATTACTTTCTCCATACATGCTGGATTACCACCTATGTGGTAATTTGTGTGCACGTTGTATTACCCAAAGGGGATGACTATGCATTCTTTGCCATTCAGCTTGAGACCATTGTTTTGACACCAGGTATCTGTCTCTGTAAGACACATCTGGAGGATGTCTGTGTCAGCTGTACAGTCAATTATGGACCACAGTTTCCAGTCATCTGCAAATCTGTTCAGCCTTACACCTGCCGTGCTTGCCTGTACCTCTGAGCAGTATCGTCTGAACAGGTGGGGTCCCAGGACCAAGACCTGTGTGATGCCATGTGTGACTGGCTTAGAGGTGGACATGGCACCGACAACTATGAACATGTGTGTTTGATCTGTGAGCCACTTGGCCACTCATCCTGTGACATAGCTGTTCATGTTCAAGCTGGTACACTTGTCCATGATGATGGAGTGGGGAATGGTGTGGTAAGCCCTTAGTGAGGTCCGGGCGGGCTGTGTGGGCTACTTTCACCTCCATCCATGTTCATGGTAACTGTTTTAAATAAGTCAACTAGGTTTGGGAGCCAAGCTATGCCTTTAACAAGGCAAAGTTGTGTAGAGTCCAGTGTCTGGAGATCTTCAATGTCTTAGTGTATGGGTTCCATGACAAATTGCTCAACAGCTCTGTAGACCAGGCTGAGTACACTTGTTGGGCAATGGTTTCCAGGTTCTGTTTTGGCACACCCTTTGTGGAGCTGGATGACTGTTAGTGTATGCCATTCTTTGGGTACATAGCCTGTGGTACGCTTGAGTCTGGACAGTGAATGTAGATGAGGGTGTAGTTCCTTTTGGGCCCAGTGTAGAATGCAGCCTGGGACAACTTACAGTCACATTGATGCTATGTTCTTAGCTTTGGTGACGGCTGTCTTTACATGCATGTCCGTGAAGTCTGTGCCGCTGCATCCTTCTGTGATAGACACAGGCCCTTTTGGGGTGATGGTGGTATTTACACTGCACTTGTCCCCCTGGATGAAAGTTGGTTTGGTGTATGTCATTACTTTTTTCAATAGCTGACAGCATATTTGGAAGTTGACACCTACATGTCTGATATAGCTACAGAAGGCTTTGTGGTTGTTATTCTTACATTCCTTGGCAGTTTGTCTTTAGAAACTGTGTTTGGATTATTTAATGAGCGATCATTGTTTCATCCTAATAATGATCAGTGATGCCTTTCCTTTAGTGAAGTTGGCTCTATCAGGTGTTAGTTTCGTCCTTCTGTTGTCTAGCTTATTTATGGGCAATGACCACCAGATTGTTTTCTAATTTTTGGAGGAGTGCATCTTGCTTTTATTTGTGATGTCTCGATCCATGCATCCCTGTAGATGCTCATAGGATGCACTTGTAAATGACTTGGCAGATTGTATACCATTATCTTATAGCAAGAGGGCTTTGGGACTTTCCACTTTGGTCTTGGGAAGTGTGCTGTTTGCTTTTGAAAATGTCTTCACAGTGGTTTCATTAACTGGGTGTGGGGGTGGGATGTAGATGTCCAGTGTGATTACTTAATGATCGGATATTACCAGTGAGGGGTTTATCTCTGTTGTGGAACACTGGTACCCCATGTTGGTGTTAATCATGTCCAGTATGTTGTCACCTCTAGTGGGCATGCTAACCAGCTGTTCCAGGGTGTTAGGGTTTCTTAACTCTAGGACACATTGGGCAAAGGACATTGTATACAAGTAATTCACCCACTCATTATTTGGGTAGTTGTAATCTCCTCATATAATGGTGTTTGACATGACCTTTATATTTGCCATTGTTCTCCGGAATACTGAGAGAGGATCCTGAGACAAGGTACATGATCTGTAGCAGGCTACAATCTGATGGGCAGCTTTGCCCAATGTTGGTTGCACTTGCATGGTCTCCAAGGCCTCATGCTGTGGCAGTAACCTGGAGGTGTGGATATGCATAAGGTAAATGGCTACACCACTTCCTTTTGTAATTCACTCATGGTCTTGGGTCCTAAGGTCAGGGTGATTGTGAGTGTTTTACGTGGATCATATCCAACAGCTGCATGTTTGACATAGCTTTGGATGTTACGCAGTGAACACCTATGAGTAGGCGATATTCAAGGGAGTACAGATGGAGCATTTTGCAATGGTCTGTGTATGGCATGTATTTCAGGCCAATAATGCTCTTTGTGAGGTATTGCTGCTGGCTTTCCAGTTGCTGTAGTTGTCTTGTGAGGTACATAGCAACAGTGGCGTTGTACTCTTTTATAGTTCAAGTGAGTGGTGAGTAGAGGGGAACAATGTCCTCTTTTATTCTGCAGGAGACACATTTTGTGATGAGGTGTGCCACATAAGAGGGTTTCCTGACTACTGTGGAAATGTGCTTATCACAGTTGTATCCACTGTCCACCCATGGCCCAGGATCTCTTGTCACACTTAAAGTGTGAGGTATACTACCACCTATGTTGTAGTTCTTGGCTACAGGTATTTTAACAAAGGTGATGATAATGAACCTTTTGGCATTGAGCTACAGCCCATGGCTTGGACAACAGCCATCTGTCTCAGTGAGCCCCTTTGGTAGGATGTCCACATCTTTAGTGTTTACAATGATGGCTCCTAGTTTGCAGTCCTCTGGAAATGTCAGTAGCCACAGAACGACCATGTTAATGTTTACTTCAGGGAAGTAGATACTACACAGCCTGGGAAGTTATCTAGTCCCATGGCTGCTGTAATACTGGCTTCAGAGAATGTTTTTTACCTGTGCAGCTGTGATGACAGCAACTTTGCAATCTTCCATTATAGACATGTGCTCTTTCATGGGTGAGAGGGGAGTAAAGTTAGCACTGATCCTATCTGTCAGGATGTTGCCAATATCAGTTGGCTCTGTACATTAAGTGCCATTGAGCTGTAACTCAGAACAGATCTGAGTGTAACCATGACATGGATCTGTCGGTTGGGCACAGATCTGCTGCGTAGACAGTATGCCACTGAGTACAGCTTGGGTTACATTCATTCTTGTTGCATGGGGCAACTATTTGAGGCCAGTAATCCTCTTGTTAAGGTACTTCGTTGTTCTTTCTAGTTGATGAACATATCTAGTCAGATTCCTCACAAGTGTGTTGTGGTAGTCTCTGACAGATCTGATGACTGCTGAGTAGTGGCAACCTCCTTTGATCTACATGCACAGACTTTGGCAGTTTGTGTGTACACATAGCAGGATTTCAGACCACTTTGTGAATGTGTTTCTGGAAGTAGAGATGACTATACACATTTGTCCATAGATCCCTTATCATCACATCCGTATTTAGCCTAAGTGTGTGAGCATGCCCAGTATGACTTTTCAGTGTGATGCAGATTGAAATCCACTACAGTTTTGGAGTGTGCGAGCACGCACAGTATACACATTTATACCATATGTGTATGGTAAATCAAGGTGTATTTTTACAGCAGGGCTCACCTTTGTGTCATAGATCAACAAGGATCATGCTGTGCCTGCAGGGCTTCCATGAAACACTTCGCATAGACCTATCAACATTTCTACATACAGAGGGGACAGCTGTTCTTTGTACATTTCTAACCGTGGGTACACTGGATTGTTACTGTGGGTGTACATAGGATGTGGGTTTCACCTGACACTTATACACATTTGCTGTGCCTGCACTGCTATGTACAGGACACCATTACAGTCTGTACTGTTGCCTATCATACTGGATTGAGGCATACTAGTATACTACAGGTCTTAGCGTCCATTGCCACATATATTAGCTTGCGACTTCATAACCTACACAACCCACATCACAACGCATGGCCTGATGTTCTCTGTCTGCATAGGCATGTGGGTGAGGTTACCCATTTGCCTCATTAGGGGCATGATACAGCATTACTTTGTGTTTGCATTAGTGTACAATTGTCCTGCTGTGTCAGTACCACTGTAATGCTATCATGGCTTAGTGGTTCAGTACTGTGACTATAGTGCACAGTATCCTGGGTTCAAGCCCTGTCACTGCTTTTTATTTTCATGCTGGCCAGACCAGACTGCTTAAGGTACAGTAAAGCAGATATGAGCATGTTTAACTGACTTTGCTCAGCTTTGGCCGACCTTGGCCAACATTGCATGAGCAATTTTGTTTACATATACTACATATTGGTAAAAGCTGCTTAGCACTGCTTTAGATTGCATAAAACATGGCAAACATGCCTCAGGTGGTGCTGCAGGGCTGCCTATGTTGGATGCGCATACTACACTCCCTATACATGTTTGGAAACAGGTAGTGTCAAGTTGGGCATCCCTTTTATTTTATGTGCGAGTCAGTGAGAGGTATCATTTCCAGGGTTCCTGAGCCAGTGTATGTGCTATGCATTGCCTCTTTGCCAAGGACAAGGCATACTGGGCACGCCTCATTCTGCCTACTGGGGCAGGCTCAGGTTGTTCCACCTCCGTGTCACACTGTGCCTGTGCAGGCCTTGCAATGGTGGGGGGCTGTTTGGCCCTGCCCCATGCTGTTCCTGCTGCAGCTGTTTTCGCAGGATCAGATTGCGTAGCATGGCACATACCATGACAATTTGGGTACATGTAGTTGGTGAGTACTGCAAGGCTCCACCAGATGTGTCCAGGCACCGGAACCGTGACTTGAGCATCCCAAACACACGCATGATTACATTTCGTGTTTGTGCTTGTGCCTCATTATGGAATTCTTGTTCAAGTGTGTGTGCATTTCTGATGGGTGTCATCAGCCACGGCTCCAGTGCATATCCAGTATCCCCCACTAGGTGACCGTCAGGGATGTCACCATTTGTAAATGTCTGGTACAGCTGCAACAGATGCCAGATATGGGAATCGTGGTAGCTTACAGGGCAGCCAGCACACACATTCAGTATTATGCCCTGGGCATCACACACAACCTGGCAGTTGATGGAGTGGAAGCCCTTGCAGTTGATGTAGGCCCTACTCCGCTCACCAGCTGGTGCTTTGATGTGTATGGGCGTGCAGTCAATTGCACCCACTACCTCATGGTATTCCGCTATTTGCTGGAAGAGACGTATATTGCTGGCCAATACCTCATGGGAATTGGGGAAATATACATGATCACTGACATGTGCTGACATGGCATTCAGGAACTGGTGCAGTACCCTTGATGCTGATGCCTGTGAAATCCCCATCATATCACCAGTTGGTCTCTGGAAGGTACATGTTGCTAGTATTCTTAGGTCAACACATACCTTGGTTTCCGCTGGGATGGGTTCCCCTCTATTGGTTCTGTGTGTGAGGCGTGGCCTGCACAGCTCAACAATTTGCTGCAGGAGCTCTCTGTCCACTATATAGCGCTCCATTATCTCCAGCTCATGTAGCCCCTGGTAGGTTACCCTGGGTCTGTACACTCTTCTCAGTCTCCTCACTGTGGGTTGCTCAGCAGCATTCACAATGCCACCACCCTCAGCATCTTGCACATGTTGCCTTATAACATCAATGGCAGCCCCTAACATTTTCAGGTCTCAGTTTAATCTTTTTAAGTTTTCACTTCTCTTTGTTGACTGCAGTGTTGCAGTGTTTCTGAGAAAAAACATTGTGGAATGTTGTTTGCAGAGTTTTAAGTGCTGGGCTGGGCTAGTGTACTGCCTGTGTAATTGGCTGATTCTGATTGATTTCACCTGGCAGCTCTGCTAGTTCTCCTCGGTTAACTTCCTACTACTTCCTTTCCTTCCTTTTCCCATTTCTGTGTCCACGGGAGCAGCGCCACACAAACAAGCGTAAACACGCTCAGACGTGTACACACAGGCTTGCACAGGCTTACACGGGCTAAGGCGGGTGCACATTTGTGTATACTAGCTTAGACGGCCTTACACAGGCTTACACAGCTGCACACCCGTGCACACAGGCTTAGACAGGTTTACACACGTGCACACACATGCACACACGCGCACACAGTGTAGGCAGCTTTGCAAGAAACTTTAGTGATAGCCGTGGCATACACCTTCAGTTTCTTGGTTTCAGTTTAGACAACTGTAGGCACACCCCTCTTAGTCCTGAGTAACTCACAGCAACCACATGCCAATCTGCTCCAGTAAGCTTACAGTCTTTTTCATACATACCCCCCTCATGATGTCACCCATCTCCTACTCTGCTACTCCCCTTTTCCTACTCTTACACTCTAGGGACATGGTTCACATAGCAGGGAATATTGTGATTCACTATCCTTATCCTCATTTGCATAGGATTGCCTACTAATGCTTAGTTACATCTCTCAGACTGAACTTCCCCCCTTAGCAACCTCTACTCAGTAGCCGAGTTGTCTTTAGCCTGCCATTCACTTGCATGGCAGATTAATATTTTTAATAATTACCCTATTTGTGCCTTTTATTTTTTTGTTTTCTGATTTTTAGAGCGCAGCACTTTTGCGCAGCGCTGCGCTACGCTTAAACATTGGAGATCGAGGCAAAAAAAATTTTTTTTTTATTTTGCAATAAGAAAACATGCCAATGGCCGTATATTTGGCCATTGGCATGCTTCCTCAACTGGATGCATCCTTTATTTGGAGCTGTCACTGCTCCATTTTGCTATTTGCAGAATGGTACTCAATTGACAACTGAGTACATTTCTACAAATAACACTACTCTTACTCGAACAGGTTAGGGTTTCTTGGATTGCAAATTTACCTCATTTGCATAGCTTTCGGCAGCAAATGAGGTAATTTGCATATCCTAACCCTGTCTGTGTAAGAGTCGTTTAAGGAGCTCTCTTGCACGCCCCTGCCGGCTGTTCCTGGATCGCTCGGCAGACATGTTGGCTGCATGGAGTCTTACTCTACTCTTAGACTCCGTGCAAGCCTTCGTGAATCTGGCCCAATGTCTTTCACAAAGAATGCTGAGGGAGTCTGTCAGCACTGAGCACAGTGGATTCAAGGATAATAGTTTAAGAAAATATATGTTTAAATTTGCAAGATTTATTTTAAAAGATCATTTAAAGAAAAAAGGTTGCAACAATTACTGCTGAAGTATAAACCACAAATGATTCAAAGAAAACATTCAGAAAAGATTTTGTGAGCAAAATTAAATGAATAACAGAGAGAGGGATGCTATGCTCAAGAAACTTACTAAGAAAAATAAAACTTAAAAAAAAGCTATATTGCAACTGAAGATCACCAGCAGCATGTTTTAAAAAAGTAAAGTGGTTCAGTAGTACATGGCCCAGGAATGAATAATACATAATGAGTTTAAACAGGAACTAGTGAAAAATGACCATATCAGTCAGTACTTCAATATGGAGAGACATGAAGAGAAACAAAACTCAGGATTTATTAAAGATATCTAAGCTAAGAAGGAATGGCACACTGGTCAGAATCTGTAAAGACTTACTGAACTAAGTAGACACAGGTGCCCGAATAAAGTGTTTGCGTTACTGTGAGTGTTAGGATCATGAACAGAGTAGAAACTTAAGAAGACTATGTAATAACTACAGACATAAAATGCAGCTTTGGCAAATATAATTGTCCCGGTCCCCTTCAATAAACACATCACACCAAATGACATTTGACAACATTTATTAAAACTTCCATAACATAGCTTTGTTCACCAATTTATTATTTACAAATAATCATCATATAGGTGATTCTAAACATAGCATAAACATCCTTGTAATGTTAATCAGGGCAGCGTATCTACTCACCCTGCCCCAGTAAGCAGTGTCCATACCTCTGCTTGCTTGCTTTACTAATGAAGCATCATCCTTGCAATGTTAATCATGGCAGTGTATCTACTCTGCTCAGTAAGCAGGGTCCATACCTCTGCTCTCTTACTTTACTTATGAAGCAGTGTCCCATCTCACTTCATACACCATTCATTGAATTACCTTCCACCAAATAAGCAGCATCCTTACCACAGCTTGCTTTTCTATTCAGCAAGCTTCCTCCAGCTCCTCGTTTTCCTTTCCCCAGATCCTTGAAATGAACATCCAGACACCAGCGGGGGAACAGAAGAGGGCAAGTCTGTCCCTCTTCTCCACCAACCAGCCTGACCAGGCTGTTCCCCCTTCCTTCTACCCAAAATTATTCAACCAACTGCCTCCCTTAAAGGGAAGTGTTAAGCCAAACATCATTTGGTGTACTCATCATCTGTAACTTACCTTAGAATCTCGTAATATTGTTCAACCAACTACCTCCCATAAAGGAAAGGGTTAAGCCAAACATCATTCGGTGTACCTATCATCTGTAACTCACCTTAGAATCCCATCATAAACCCCACACCTTGACATACCATCATTGATACACACCCTAATGAAACTAAATAAAGTGGGATTATACTTGACCCCACTGTACCATATGCACATCCACTCCAAGTGAATACATTCCCTTTTAGACCACTTTTTTCAAACCACTAATCATGGCTTAGTCTGAATGGAATTACAACCTATAGCCACAACAAAAGACAGACTATAACCCCTTGAACTCAAGAAAAGGACAAAAGTAAATCCTCTAAAATGTAAAGAAAAAGGAACCACCTTATACCCACCTATTCCAAATTATAGCAGCAATGTTCCAAAATCCCCACCTGCAAGAAAGAAAAATACATATGAATCATCTAAAATACATAACACACATTCAAAGACATCCTCAACGACAACCTATCTAGCCAACCTTGGAAGGAATGCACCACCGGCAAAAACAGTTATGACCAAGCAGCCATAATTGAAGCAATAACCCTAACACATACCTAATGTAAATTTTACTACCAGTCACTAGAATCAAGGTTCCCCAAAGTTTCACTTCATACTCTGTCACACATTCCATGTTAACCTCTAACTGCTACCAATGGCCAACAGAATTGAAACACTTTTATTAAGTCCTATACTATACCTTTAAACCATCCTATGGATTTCTTAAAGTTGATAACAAGCGTCAATATGACGATACCTTTCAATCTGTTAGAGCAAGAAATGTGTCCCAAGCTATAAGTAATAGGGGACAGTGGCTCAAAACTAGGTACAATTTTAAATATTACTCTTACAGACTTACAAAACCTCAACCTCTGCTGCAGAAGGAATACACCAACCAAACCAAATCACGTTAATAGTATAAAGTAAGGAAAATTCTTTTAATACTCCCACCAACACTCCTTATACTACTTCTGGCCTGTACAAGATGCTTGAAGTCACAACCATCACATTTTACGTGATCTTAAGCATTGGCAGAAGAATGCTAATATGCCTTTGTAAAATAAAGAAATCAATAACTCTTAGTTACTGCCATTATTAAGTGAATGTAATACACCACCTTCCCCAAGAGTCACCAGTGTTAGGATGGATTAAAAGGGGCCGGATCCAAGCATGAAGATTCAGTTAATTCTTTTTTTTTTTTTTTACCACTGCCACCCAAAGTAATCTCTAATGTAATTACCATCTGCTCCAGTTACCCAACAATGAGGCCACTTACCATACGACTCAGTCGTTCAAACTAGATTCAGGCTTCCCTTGTAGCCAAAACGTATAGAACATAGCTAGACTGCTTCCTGCAGAATGTGTAATATGTGAGGTAACACATACTATAATATCAACATACCTCCATTTCCAAGGTGAGAGTAAAGAATTAATTCAGAACTGTAGCACCACTCATGTATAGCTATTGGCTACTGCATACACAGCTAGTACTTCTTTGTTGGACTGCCCTACCACATTCATGTTCACTTGTACCCAAATCAGAGAATTACCTTAAGTATCAAGCCATCTTTGCTTACAGAAGCTTACAGAAGCACTCGTTCACAGCACCCCAACTTCACCCTAATGACTGCGCGTGCATGTGGAGGCCTTCATTTTCTTATAGAAGAGTCTAATGTTTACGTTTCCTTTGATAGGTAATAAAGTGCAGAGAAATAGAAAAATAAATATGGATCTCCAGTAGCTCACCAGTATGTAATGCAGTTCCTCTGAAACAGAGTGGTACTTAACAAATTCACATATTCTATATGCCTTATTCAGACTACCTTAGTCTGAGAGCACAAGATCCTTTCTGTCCTTTTGAAGTGACACTCAAATATTATTATCATGTTGAATATGTCATTCATACTAGATGCATTTATAGTAGTGATGTTAGTTATAATGCCCTAAGATAATCCCCCGGATTCTGCAAGCCTTGCACGATGTGCAGGATTAGTGCAGGAGTGTCAGCAGGCAATATGTCTGCCGTGCGATCCAGGAATAACCTGTAGGGGCATGCACGAGCACTCCTGCACTAGTCATGAATGGACATATGCAAATTACCCCATTTTCAGGAGAGAGCCATGCAAATTAGGTGAATTTGCAATCCAGGAAGCAGGAAACCAGCAGTGCAGGACTAGTGTAATCTGTAGAAATGTACTCTGCCAGTAACGGAGTACATTTCTGCAAATTATAAAATGGAGCCATAAGAGCTCCAAATAGAGGGTGCATATCATTTAGAAAGCATGCCAATGGCATGGAAAACAGTTGAAAAAAAATAAACTTTTATTTTTTTTAAAAAATAAACCTAAAATAAGCATTCTAACTAAAATCACTATTCTGCCATTGCAGTCAATGGCAAGCTGAAGACAACATGGCCAGTGAATATTGGTTGCTAAGGGGGGATGCTCAGTGTGAGACATGTAACTATGCATTAGCAGGCAATCCTATGCAAATGAGGGGAATGATAGTGAATCCCAGATTTCCCCTGCATGCTAGTCAGCTCCCAACAGTGTAAGAGCAGGAATAGCTTGGTGCAAGCCTAGGAGTTAGCTGACATCATAGGGAGGTGTGTCAGGCATACTGTAATGGGATTGGAGCCCTGTGGCTCAGGTGTGCTCCTAGTTTAGTACAGCTAGACATGGGGGTATGTGTGAGGCCGCCTAGCACATTACCTAAGCGGGTGTGCACACTGCATACTGGGTTTTAAAGAAAAAAAAAAGTAAACCAGGAAATAGCAGCTCTGTGCACATTTGAGCACTGGGTTTGCTCGGTGTGCCCCCAGGCTTAAACAGGAAGGCAATGGGAAGGGAAAACAACAGTAGGAAGGTAATCAAGGAGAACTAGAATAGCTGGCAGGTGAAATGTATCAGAATCAGCCAATTACACAGGCAGCAGACCAGCCCAGCCGAAAACACAACTATAAACTATGCAAACACCTTCCCCTATGTTTTTTCCCATACTCTACACCACCTGTGTATACAAGTGGGGAACTTTTAACAAACAAAACAAGAAAATAATAGGGGCTGCAGCAGGCATCATACAACAACACGTGGAAGAGGCTGAGGGTAGTGAGGATGTGAATTCTGTCGACCAACCCACAGTGAGGAGACGGAGAAGAGTGTACAGACCCAGGGTAACCTACCACGGGCTACATGAGCTGGAGATAGTGGAGCGCTATAGGGCAGACAGGGACCTCCTACAGCAAATTGTTGAGCTGTGACGGAGGGGAACCCATCCCAGTGGATACCATGGTATGTGTAGGCCTAGAAATACTAGCCACAGGTACCTGCCAAAGCTGAACTGGGGATATCATGGGGATCTCACAGCATCAGCATCCAAAGTATTCCACCAGTTCCTGGATGCCATATCAGCACATGCCAGTGAGCAGGTATATTTCCTCAACACCTGTGAGGTGTTGGCCAGCAATATGTGTCTCTTCCACCAAATAGCAGAATACCCTAAGGTAGTTGATACTATAGACTGCATGCACATATGCATCAAAGCACCACCCGGTGATCAGGGTAGAGTCTACATCAACAGCAAGGGCCTCCCCTCCATCAACTGCCAGGTCATGTGCAATGCCCAGGGCATTATAATGAATGTGCGTGCTGGCTGTCCTGGAAGCTATCACGATTCCCACATCTGGCATCTGACACAGCTGTACCAGAGATTTACCAATGGGGACATCCTTTACGGTCACCTAGTGGTGGATGCTGGTTACACACTAGAGCCGGGGCTGATGACACCCAACAGAAATGCACAAATACCCGAACAAGAACACCATAACGAGGCACACGCACAGACCAGACTTGTAATAGACCATGTGTTCGGGATGTTCAAGTCTCAGTTTCAGTGCCTGGACACATATGGTGGAGCCTTGCAGTACTCACCAGATACATATATTCAAATTGTTATGGTATGTGCCATGCTACACAATATGATCCTGTGGAAACATTTGCAGCAGGAACAGCATGGGGCAGGGCCAGACGGCCCCCCACCAATGCCAAGGCCTGCACAGGCACAGAGTGTCTCAGAGTAGGAACAACCTGAGCCTGCCACAGTAGGCAGATGGAGGCATGCCCAGTATACCCTGGCCTTGGTAAAGAGGCAATGCATAGCACATACACTGACACAGTAGGGACCCAGGGAATGACACCTCTCTCTGACTCACACATACTGTAAAAGGGATGCCAAACATGACACTACCTTTGCTCAACCATATACAGGGAGTGTACTATGTGCATCTGACATAGGCAGCCCTCCAGCACCATCCTGAGTTCTGGCACACCCACAAGGTAAATTAATCAACCTACCAATTGCCGAATGGAGTAGAATTTGTCGTTGTCTGTATCTATGGTATGGATGTGAGCATGCAAAGGAATTGGGTGGCTGAAATGTATGCCAGCAGATAGTAGACACCCATAGTGGCACCATGACATCTGTAACAAATACTGGAGTCACCATAGTAGCCAGTACTACACAGGGAGACAAAACCCACTGCAGGAAATGTGCTGGGTGACATGTGTGTCCATATGACTCACACATGCCAGTCATGGAGGTTCACATACCCAACAACAGTCTCAGCCAGCAGGACAGGTGTACACAAACACAAACAGAGGCTGTGCTATGGCCTCTGAATGATGCTTATGGGTAACCCCCCCCCCCCGCAGGCCTACACAGACAGACTACAGCAGGTCAGGCAGTGGGATGTTAGTTCTGAAGGGTAGGAAGTCAGACACTAATATGTAAGTCAACCAAAGCTAAGACCTGTAGTACACTGATATGTCTCTAGTCAGCATGATAGGTTACAATACAGAATGACATGGAGTACCTAAAATACCAGTACAGTCATAGTAAATGTGTACAAGTGCCAGGTGTGCCCCCCATCCTATGTAGACATGTAGAAACAGTAAGGTGTGCCCCCAATCATGTGTAGAAATGTAGAAACAGTCAGGTGTGTCCTTCCCCAGTCGTGTGTAGAAATGTAATGACAGGCAAGTGCACCCCTCCAATCCTGTGTAGAAATGTAGTAACAGTCAGGTGTGCCCCCCAATGCTGTGTAGAAATGTAAAAACAGTCAGGTGTCCCCCCCACAACCCTATGTAGAAATGTAGTAACAGTCAGGTGTGCCCCCCCACTCCCATGTAGACATGTAGAAACAGTCAGGTGTGTCCCTCCCCAGTCGTGTGTAGAAATGTAATAACAGGCAAGTGCACCCCCCAATTCAGCGTATAAATGTAGTAACAGTTAGGTGTGCCCCACATCCTGTGTAGAAATATAGAAACAGTCAGGTGTCCCCCCCCACAATCCTATGTACAAATGTAGAAACAGTCAAGTGTGCCCCCCCCCACTCCTATGTAGATGTAGAAACAGTCAGGTGTGTCCCTTCCCCAAATCCAGTGTAGAAATGTAGTAACAGTCAAGTGTGCCCCCCATATCCTGTGTAAAAATGTAGTAACATGTATGAGTAGGTATAATACGAGTGGAGCACAGATACCCAGAGGTGGCCAAGGTAACAGGATAGGTTGCGACATTTGCACAATATGCAGGTCTGTGTCTGTTAGGATGGTGTGTGTTTCATATTGTGAGAGAGTGGTCAGTATGTATGCATGTTAAGGTAAGACCTGGCGCCCACTACTGCTGATGACAGGGACAAGCTCTCACAACTGCAGTACCAAAGACAATCCCCACCAGTATAACACATGCTAACAGTAAGCCATTGTAAATGTATAATGGTAATATGTGTCACCATCTGAAAGACTGACATGGCGTGGCTGTTGGGCTAGATATACAAGCAGTACACAAGGGAATGTACCCCAGACATGCAGTATATATTGTGTTACTGTGAAATGGAGACAGCCTTGGAATTGTACATACAGGTATGCATCACAGTAACTGGTCCTGTAGTAGGGAATACCAGTGATGGCTGCCCGAACACTTGCAGATCACAAAGGAGGTAGGACTGATATATTGGGAAACAGCTGATGTACCTGCACACACCAGCATAATTGGAATGCCCCATGGATATATGTGTGTCAGATGCAAGTAGTGTCCATAGCACACATGCACCCAGCTCACGCAAACACCACCCACAGGTACTTCTCTGGTCATATCCCTGCTGTGGGGAATGGGTACAGTATGACCCCACCTGTATATGGCAATAGTGGAAGAATGCAGCATACAGTGCAGGTGCCCCATGCAGGTGTGTCCCTAGCTGTAGGTAGCAGCCTGCCAGCATCCACACCACCTGATCAAGACTGATAGAAGGTATTGGCATGAACACCTATCACACCTACACTATCACCCCCAGGGGGAATATACTGTATGGTGGTCTGAGACTGTAGGACTGACAGAATGCAATGGCCTGCCACATTTGGCGCGCAGCAACAACTAATGCCCCACAGGCCTCTGCCAAAGGCCTGTGTCTCACACATGCTGCCAATGCATGTTATGTCATGGACACCCAAATAACAACATAACACACTGCACATAAGACATATGCAAGGCCATGTGGACAAACCACAGTTACATGTCCACCATGCCCCACTGCATGAACTGGGGACCAACACTAACACATACCTGTGATGGGATGAAACCCTTTGGGAAAGCATCAGAGAATGTATGCATATTGTATGGAAGAGATTAGAATAACGGGGGGAGCATGGGCAGCATGGAATGTGCAGGGTCCAACACCAAGCTGTGAGCACACACTATCCCTGGCTGTAAACATATAAATGGGTGGCAACACACCTGCCCGTACACCACAATAGGGGTAATGTCCTGACCCATGGCCCCTGCCTCTGGGTTACCTGTGTGAATCTGTACAGCTGTGAGGCACTTCCAAAGCAAGATAAGCCCATACTGTCACGTCAATGGGTGTACAAGTATGGAATCCTCTGCCAACACTGAATCAAGGTGTTGAACCAGATACACAGACCCAGCAGCAAGTGTCTGCAGCTCCCCCTCCAGAATGGCATAACTTACTATGAATACTGGACACAGCTGCAGTCACCCTTGTACCCCAAGACTTCACTGTGAGAAAGAATGTCCACTTGACAGTATATGAGGACAGAAAACACCACTGTGTATAACAGTACACATGTCTGAATATCTCTGCTAACAGCAGTACTATGCATCTGAAGCAGCACAGACGGAATCACCTGCAGTACACACTATTCCCTGCACAGTTTGTCCCAATATTGCCAAATGATTGACGGATACCCTGCAGAAACAGTTTGTTACATGTACAACACAAAGGTCTGCACTGGAGTACAAACTACCTGGAATCGATCCATGCATTCACTATAGAAGGGCATACTGGGCATGCTTACACACTTAGAGAAATGAAGACAATGTCAGACAACAACATACTGAAAGGTCATACTGGGCATGCTCACACAATGTCAGACAACAACATACTGAAAGGTCATACTGGGCATGCTCACACATGTAAACAAATGAAGCCTATGTCTGCAAACAACAGTGGACCAGACATATCTGGCAGTTGCAGATGTTAGTGCAGATACTCCTCAGTATGCACCACTCATGCATTGTACACACAGTGGATAGGAATACAGGCATATATCCAAGGACAACACACTATAATAAGCCAAAAGTAGATGTACATAGATGTGTGGAAGAGAGTGACTGTGACAAGGAGCCATTCATTATGAGGCCTGTCCCACCCAGCACACAGCCAAATAGCTACAACCACATGAGATTCAGATGTTACTCACTGTAGACATTAGTCACCGGTATCTGTCAACATTACAGACTATGTGGTACAAGTGCTAGCTGCGCAACATGACTGTACAAGGAAGTAGTCATCTAGCAGCTGTATACACATACCTGTGGAATATAACCCTGTGTGTGCCCGCATGTGGTGTGTCAACCTCTAGATGAATGGGTTATGGCCCATGCACACACACTGTCCTCCCTATAGCCCTACTATGACAAGCCTGCTGAAGTCATTCATTTTGAAATACACCTTTGGGAAAGTTGTAGCCTAATAATCTCTGTGGTGCATCCTATAACTGCTTACTGATGTAGTGTGATAAACTAGTTAGATAGGAGTTCTAATCCCAGACATGGCAACTCTGTGTGTGTGTGTGTGTGTGTGTGTGTGTGTGTGTGTGTGTGTGTGTGTGTGTGTGTGTGTGTGTGTGTGTGTGTGTGTGTGTGTGTGTGGAGAGCAATGCTTTTTCGGCTAGTCACACTCACTACAAATCAAATGCCCTACTTTGGCAAGGCTGCTGATGTCATTCACTGTGGAATACACCTTTTGGAAAACTGTAGCCCAGTAATCTCCATGGCATGTCCTATAACTGAGTACTGCTGTAGTGTGACAAAAAAGTTAGGTAGGAGTTCTAATCCCAGACATGACAACTGTGTGTGTGTGTGTGTGTGTGTGTGTGTGTGTGTGTGTGTGTGTGTGTGTGTGTGTGTGTGTGTGTGTGTGAGTGTGTGTGTGTGTGTGTGTGTGTGTGTGTGTGTGTGTGTGTGTGTGTGTGTGTGTGTGTCTGTATAGATAGCAATGCTTTTTAGGTTAGTCACACACACTACAATTCAAATGCCCTAATTTGGCAATCCTGCTGATGCCATTCACTGTGAAATACACCTTTGGGGAACAAGTACACCAATATTCCCTGTGGTGCATCATATAACAATTTCATTCTGTAGTGTGATGTAGAACTCTGGTAGGGGATCTATTCCCACACATGGCAGTTGTGGATGTTTTGTGTGTGTTTCTATGTCTGTGTAGGGAGCAATGCACTTTAGGCTAGTCAAACTCACTACAATTCAAATGCCCTACTTTGGCAATCCTGCTGATGTCATTCACTGTGAAATACACCTTTGGGGAAGGAGTACTCCAGTAATCCCCATGGTGCGTCCTATAACACCTTCATGCTGTAGGGTGATATAGAACTGTTTTAGGGGTTTATTCCCACATGTGGCAGTTGTGGATGTTTTGTGTGTGTTTGTACCTCTGTGTAGGGAGCAATGCATTTTAGGCTAGTCACACTCACTACAATTCAAATGCCCTACTTTGGCAATTCTGCTGATGTCATTCACTGTGAAATACACCTTTGGGGAAGGAGTACTCCAGTAATCCCCATGGTGCATCCTATAACTGCTCCATGCTGTAGTGTGATATAGAAATCTGTATGGGGGTCTGTTGCCACACACGACAGCTGTGGATGTTTTGTGTGTGTTTCTATGTCTGTGTAGAGAGCAATGCATTTTAGGCTAGTCACACTCACTACAATTCAAATGCCCTACTTTGGCAATCCAGCTGATGTAATTCACTGTGAAATACTCCTTTGGGGACGGAGTACTCCAGTAATCCCCGTGGTGCATCCTATAACAGCTTCATGCTGTAGTGTGATATAGAACTCTGGTAGTTGTGGATGTTTTTGTGTGTGCTGTAGGGAGCAATGCATCTTAGGCTAGTCACACTCACTGCAATTCAAAAGCCCTACTTTGGCAATCCTGCTGATGTCATTCACTGTAAAATACACCTTTGGGGAAGGAGTGCTGTAGTAATCTCTGTGGCATGTCCTATAGCTGTGCAGTGCTGTAGTGTAATATACTAGTTAAGTAGGAGTTCTAATCCCAGACATGACAAGTGTGTGTAGTTGCCATTTGTATCCTGTGATGAGGGGAGTGTGTAACAACTGAACTCAATGTGAAGTGGATTTTGAAAAATTCTTATATGGTGGCCCTAGTATATATCACAATGTCCACCATACAGGGATAACAGATGCGAAATAGCTGAGAGGCCGGGGTGCAAATCTATACCCCCATGTGACATCAAGGCTGGCTGAATAATGTTAGCAACCGTTGTATTACCCAGAGAACACTCTCAACCTATGTCTCACACACACACACACACACACACACACACACACACACACACACACACACACACACACACTTGCCTAGGCAACAGCCATTATGTTGGTAGTACCCTGCATATTGCCCATTGATAGTGACCATGGTTTGATTGCAGTGGGCAACAGAGGGCATAGCACTCTGTCCATCAATCCAATAAGAATGTACATGCCGACAGTGCACCTCCCCCATGTTCCCCACTGGACACCTGCAACACCTGTGCTGCCATCATATTTAACCCACGAAGGACATACCATGCCTGAAAAACATGCCCTGTATGGGCAGATGCCACTGATACCAAGGAATACTGGTATCATGCTATCAATGTAGGTGCAGGGTCAACCTGCTGTCCATTAACAGTTCCCGCCACATGAGGCCAAGACTGGCACATCTGATAATAACAGTCTGTGCACACAACATGGGCCAGACACCCCAGGTACAGTTCCACATGTCACTGCACATGCATGTGGGAGCTGTGCACATCCCAGACACCATCCATGTCATGGACTAAGGAACACATACATGGCAAGCAATGCACAGCATTGGCCACACGCAATAGTCACCCAGGTGACTGGATGGTGAATACAATACCCACCTGTGTGGGAAAATCCAGACACTACACCCCTGAGCCACAATGCAAACCATTGTCATGTGGCCTAATGCCAAGGTATACCCATCACCTAGCCTTGTATAGCCATCTGGTACAGTCTACCACTACACACCCATGAAGCAATGCACTCATGCGTGTCAGTACTGGCACCCTGTGTCTGTGTGTGTGTTGTATGATGCGTATGACCACATTCACACTCACTACAACCCCCATTGGCATACTGAAGCATGCTATCTGATGTCAGACACCTCCACATATCCTTTGCCCATATAACCTCCGTATGACCCCTGTGGTGCATGTGATACCTGCACAGTAGTGTGTTGTGGCAATCTCACTAGTGATTAGTTGCATTCCTGGCCCTGCCAAGTTTATTAATGTGTGTATGTCCCTGTGAGAGTATGGTTGTGTTGATGTTGACACCTGTTCATGCAGACAGGCACGTGTACTACACCTACCAAATAGCTACCATATCCTTGTTGCAGATGTCACTCACCAGCACGTATACTTGTTGAGGGCTTCTCAACATGTAACCTATGTGGCGCATCCGATAACTGCATAGACATGTGATAGCACTAAATAGTTGTCAGGGGTTTGATACCTTGTACTGGTAGGTGTGTGACACAAACATGCTTAAGTTTTACTCTCCCACCCATCCCTGACTTTTCTTTGCCTCTGTCTGCCTCTCTCACTCCCTCTCTGGTGGATGTGGAGACTTACACCTACTTTGCTTAGGCAACAGCATGTGTATTTTAAGTAATGCTCAGGATCAGCTGATGGCCTCTGCATGAATTGCAGCCCTCCTATAGCTGATTGCAAGTGGAACAGCTGTGGTAACATTCCCATAGCCAATTGTATGGAAACACACTCCAATATCTAGGAACATCATGTTGGTGTTGGGCCTTTCATTCATTGTGAGCAGGAACTTGATCTGTTGTTTGGCAAACAGCATCTCAGATTTAGTGGGGATTTACCTCTAACAACATACACTGTGGAAACAGGCCAACACACAGGAGAGGCATGTGCCTGACCTGACTACAGACTGTAAGTGCTGCTACACTGCATTTGGAGTAATGTTGGTTTAACAGGGTGTGTGTGGATAGGGCCATCCTACATGTTTTAATACCTGCCATGTAAGTGCTATGTTTATGAGGAAACCCTCGTCTGTAGGGTCATCTGCAGGCTGGGCAGTGTGTGGCGCCTTTCGTTTCATGTGTTATCCACAGAGCACATATCTATGAACTGCAGAAGGTAGTGTGAGGATTGAAGTCTGTAGATGGAGAGAGCCATGAGAGTTACTGACTTCATATCCTTCATAGGACATATGTTGCAACAAACCCTGTTACAACAGTTAATGTATGAGGTTATCACAGCAACATGTCAATATTGGCCCTGTGTATGTGCTTCCAGCAACAACTCTATCAACCTTTGTAGATATGTCATGCAGTAAGAGGTGCATATGTGCTGTTCACCATAATAAGTAACATCATATCTGATAACAAGCCAGTGAGATACCAGACTGCTACACATGTTATGTATAGTAGGGGTTATATTTGATGACATAACCTGGACATTATGTGGTTGTGTGTACAGTACTGAGATCTGTGTACTTATGGTGATTGTTGACAATGTGTGTATTGTTAATATGTACCTTGGCCTGTGTACAGACTGTGGTAGATGTCATTGTTCTTGGTCCTGGTCTATATGATGTTACATGCTGCTCCACTGTATGTTACCCTATTGGCTTACATGTTTGTAGGGCCAAACATACACACATGTCCTATACCACAGACATGCATCAAACTACACTGTGTAGTGGGCAAGTATATGTAGGGTTAGTGTGTGAGTGGCACATATGAGGATGGTGTTGAACAGATAGTCCATATACTGTAATATTACGCTAGCTTACCATATGTGGCTGTGGCTATGTTCAGATTGGTTGTGGTTATGAACTTTCACACACACAGGTGTCTTTTACTCTGTACAGTGACATGCCTGTAGAGCCTGCTATATATGCAGGTATATGTGTATTTCCCCATAGGAAATGTTGGCCAGTGTTGAGCCAGTATGCCTGTAGCCTGCACAGTGATTTGTTACATGCCTAGCAGCTTAGTGTACTTACCCAGTAAGAAGTCATGTCCAGATACTTGCCAGATGTACTGCTGCCGGGCCACCATAACACTCATGTATGTCAGACAAAGCATTGGGATGCAGTACAGATGTATGTCACTAACTATTGGGTAGTATGTGGCCATGGCACCTCTGTACCAGTGGTTATTATGTGTCAAGACAGGTAGGGGTGTGTAAATGCATAACCAATGGGGGCAAATATATACCAGTAGGTACATGTTATACCCATCTACATGGCTGTTAGCATCCACATTGTCAGGCTTGGTCCACATGTCTTGCACTAAGGAGTTCTATGTATACCTCTGGACTGTCCAGAGTGTGCCAGACTGTCCACATATATTGTCCAAAATCTCTGCTGTAGTCCACAGGAGCATTACTGTGCTAGCAGTGGTAATGTACTATGATGTTCTTAGGATGTCTGTCAGTAGTCAATGGCGCACATGTTAAAAGCAGATGTGACCTCCCACACACACCATGTCTGTGAAGACAATCCCTATTACAGTAGCAATAGTCCACAAATATACCTGCAATACATACCTGACATCCCCTTGCACTATGAAGTTGGGACTATAGGGGCTGAGGTAGTGCTCCACTCCATGTTCAGGACATATGGTGAGCATATATGTATATATAATTATCTAGATATCTATATAGATATATACACATATACATATCAACATACATAGATGGATATGTATATATACATAGATATACATATAAGCACTCAGATATATACATATACAGAGCAATATATGTCTACACATATACAGATAGAGATACATATGCACATATACATATGGATATCTACAAATATATTGAGAGTAGTAGGTATATCAGAATAGATATGTAGTGGTTGTGAGGGTGGCCTACTGGTTAAGGTGTTTGCCTTACAAACACAAGGTGCATGGTTTGAGTCTCACAAGGGATAATTGGCTAGGCTTAAAATGGCTCACAAGGGCAGTTAGCTTAGTACTAATCTATGAACCTATGAACCTATGCACATATAGTTATAGATATCTACATATATACCAACATAAGTAGGCATATCTGTACAGATTGGATGTGCATACATATATAGCTATATAGACATATATCTATATATACATATATATATATATATATATATATATATATATATATATATATATATATATATATACATATATATATATATATATATATATATATATATGTACAGATATATATATATATATATATATGTACATATCAAGAGATGTACACATGGCCATATACATGTTGCAATATACAGATGTGTATACAGACATATGTATGAGTATACATGTGTATGTACATGTAGACATATATAGACCTATTTTATATATAAATATATATATCTATATATATATATATATATATATATATATATATATACATATATATATATATATATATATAAAACCATATTCCTGTCATGTGTAAACCTCACGGTTGTGTATACTTTCCCAGATGTATCTCACTGTATGTATCTGCTATGTGTACATTATGATAAAATAACATATGTGATGCAACAGTTATATTAATAACAAGGACTACAGATTTTAGGAACTAAAGGGAATTGTTCAATACTACTCAATATGTGAATTGACAACTATATCGGTAAAACAATAGCTGTCTTCACAGTGGTCATGGCATAGTGGTTAAGTGTTGTGACTTTAGTGTACAGGGTCTTATGTTCAAGGGCTGTTCATTTTGTTGCTGGGCAGAACATGGGCTGTCAGATACTTCTGGTTAAGGCAGTTTTGAGCTGCTTTAAGCCGGTCTGCACGGGTTTGCCCAAAGCTAACCGGTGCTGAGCTATGGGTAAAGGTACGGGTGTTACACAGCGTAGGCTTCACTTACCAGTATGCAAATCAGCTCAACTGTTATATTGCAGCAATGTTGAATCTTGCTAAGCATGGCTTAGCCCTGGTAACCATGTCACACCACCCAGTCTGATAATCTGTAATAAGTATATGTAATGCCATGTACAATACATGTGCCTATGTGCTGTCATTACAGTAGCAAGAGGTGTGAGTGTCATGTGTGGGACACAGATGTATATGAGGCTTGTACAGCACTTTTATCCATGTGAGTGTGTTACATACAGGTGTAGTATCCCAGGGCATGTGCCGTCGCACTGACATGTAGTGTATCATGGCAATACTACTGTTGACAGTGCTTACCCAGGCAAGAGCAGAGTGCTAAATGTAGTACTGACAACAGGCACATGTGCGGGCATAGCTGGACACTGAGGCTTCATTGCTGTATCCCAGGTGTGTGAGCTGTGGCGCAGTATATACTCCTTAATGGGTAATGATCCGTCATGTGGAATTTAACCTTAGACTACTGTCTGTACAGCACATGTTAGTGAGGGCTTCCGACATGTAGTTATGGCAAACATATTGTTGTCAGACATCTATCTGTCAACACAATCATGCCAGTGCATAGCTACTTGCCAAGCTGATGACTGTCAGTCCCTGTACAGACGTGCAAATGGCAGGTATCCAGCTGAGATATGTACAGGTAACCTAAGCTTGTAAGACACTGATATGTCTGCCCAGCTGTGTAAGAACTGGCACATAAAGGAGATTTCACCCAGTATGCACCGCATGCCATGGGTACCTCCACTACACTACCATAGTCAACAGAACATGCTTGGGTAAAGGTCTCCATCACAGACACTAACCATGTGTAGTAATGCATGTTGCATACATGTCAACATGATCATCTCAGTGGCCATGTGCAGGGGGCACCTGGAGGATTGGCTGATGCATGTCATTCTCACCCTGAGGGTCACCACAGTAGTGTATGTCAATAGATTGCCTGCCGCCACCTGGCAGGTGGCAGGATACCACTGTACATACAACCCCTACACAACCCATCTCCCCTTGGACAATAGCTAGGTACATAGCTATGACCATCTGCAGCAATGAATCCCAGTACTGACACATGTGTACATGTACATGACTGAGTATAGCAGTGTCTGTGTGTTAGCACACCTACACTTGGGAATTCCATGAGGGCCTTCACAACCATCACAACACAACACCCATTGTCATAGTCAGTTGTGGCTGCTGCTGTATGGGACATTACATGTACCCTGTCAAGCCCCCCCCATACCAGCTACATGAGCCTTTCAGTACCAGCACAACATTGTTTTACAAATGGGTTGATAGGCTAGGCATGGGATACCCATTGTGTTCTGGCATGTGTGTGTAGTTGTGCATGTCCATATATCTGTAGGGTACAGCATTCAGAGGCTACATACTCCTATTACATTACCCATTTCCACACAGTAGTACAGATAGTGTTGTTGCTGCCCATAGGTTAGTCATGAGAATGCAACACCCTACTACACGTGTGGCATGTGCATTAGATGCATATCCCTGTAGTACCACTGTTGGGGTATACTATGGGTTGTATTGCAGTCACGGCCAATCTGTGATGGTGGGTTTGGCAGAGTGTCAACATGGGTTTCATGGAGTACACTATCCACTAGGGAACACTGTCATTACACCAAGCTACACCCGGTATATGTTCCATGTACCACGTTATGGTTACCACTGTCACCATCAACCATGCAGGTAACTGATACCAAAATCCAAGCCAGTTATGCATGTGTTGTGTGCAGCCTACCTGTAACACTTTGGACATATGGTCAAGTTAGTTAGCATCGACAGACCCTGGTATTTCGGATGTGTGTCTGGCTATTATGGGTCTGTTAATGTGTATATGATGGTATGTCACACTACGCACTGTCCATATACACCCATTACATCACCCATTAGCATACTGTACATGTCTGGGGATGTTCTGCATGTAACATGTGACCTGGGACACACCTCACCCTAAATGCTGTGTGGTGTGTGCAATGTAAGCCACACCCTTCAGTATCATTACATAGCTAGATAGGGGTCTAGTCCCAGTGTTGCCAAGTAACAGTTTGCATGTATGTGGATGGGTCTGCATCAGGTTGCAGGGTATACATGCCTCAGTGGGTCATCTGTCCATGTGGCAAAGGCAATAACCATTTTAGTAACCTGTGACATGTGTTCAACTGTACCCCAGATATGTCACAGCCATGGTGTCACCACAGTGCCATACCCTATTGTGGAATATTACTGCAGACCATCCTCATGCTGACACATGTACACCTATAACACAAATGGATAACATTATAGCGACCCCAATCAACCAGTTTTACTAACAGCTATAATGCACCAAAGCTGGACAGCTACACTACCTGCCATATATGCATTACACTTTACTCCTTACAGCATTTTACACAGCAGTACTGTGGTACACTGTAGTACAGTCACCGTGTGCATCAGAACCTTATTAGCCTGTCCCTGTATTGATTGTATGGATAACAGGAATGTGGCACAGGTATCATCATATGCACAGGGCATCCTTGTGCTAGCGCATGTACACCTACAACACAAATGGATAACATTATAGCGACCCCAATCAACCAGTTTTACTAACAGCTATAATGCACCAAAGCTGGACAGCTACACTACCTGCCATATATGCATTACACTTTACTCCTTACAGCATTTTACACAGCAGTACTGTGGTACACTGTAGTACAGTCACTGTGTGCATCAGAACCATATTAGCCTGTTCCTGCATTGATGGTATGGATGACAGAGATGTGGTACAGTTATCATCATATGCACAGGGTGTGATGTTGGTTTGCCAGAGGCCAAGGGTAGGACATACATTTAACACCATGTCTGTGGTTGAGGGGCGTACTGTGGTGAGCTGGGTGTGGTGCTGTGATGTGTGTAGGCATGGGATTGCCCTAGGTGTGTTTGCATAGTACATGGGTATGCATGCACACAGTTCTGCCATGTGGCTGCCCTACACAGGTGTTTATGGACAGCTGCAAACCATACTTGGCAGGGTGTGCAGTTCACTGCTTCCAGCCATGGATACATGGACTGTGCCTGCCAGGGGATCCATGGGCACATCCAGGTACAGGCCTTGATGTGCTACTCTCACCTGATGATGATATATGTCTGCTGGTACTAGGTCCCTCCTGGGACTGGCCAGGACCATGTGCTCATGGCCTGCTGTGGTGTGGTGTGGACAGCACACCCCCCACAGTGCCGGGGCTGGACCTTTCATTACAGGAGCCCCTTGGTGTCCTACCATGTCCATGTTGACTACCAGCTGTTGGCGTTGCTGGCCTACATCCACGCAGTCATTGCTGCACTCCCACCACACATTCAAGCACAGATAGACCATGGTTAATGAAAGCCATCATCTCACCAGACCATCTATCCATGAACTCAGGTAATCCATGGATGGCACCAGCCAGTTCACGGGCATTGTCATTTACAGATGTGAGAGCAGCTCTCTGCAGCCTCAGGCCCTGTCTGGTGTAATGTTCTATACATGCCTGCAACACCATGACAGCCTGAAACATGCATCTGCTGGTACCAGCTATGTTGCCTCTGCCAGGGGAATGATGTCCAGTGGCCCTACCATGAGCACCCTGGGACATCTGCCTATGTGGTGCACTGCTGGACATCCAGCTATGCCTGCTGTGACTCTACACAGTAGGCATGGTTACTACACTTTCCTGTGCACTGCCACTGAATGCCAGCTGTCCCTCCGCTATGGCCACTGGTGATGGGGTGTGTATAGGCACTGAAAGTGTGTGCAAGGTTGGGGTGGCTAAAAGGGGGATGTCAAATGTTGGTGCAGTGTCGGCCTCTGACAATCCACCTGCGCCTCAATAGTGCTATCATCATCTTCAGTGTCTGTATGGACGCCAACATCAGATGGCATGCAGGAGGGACCCTGACCTACTTCACCACGTGTGAGGGAAAACAATAAATGCACTTTAAAACCTGTACAACATTGCCTAACAGTACATAACCCCCACCCACACACACACACACACACACACACACACACACACACACACACACACACACACACACACACACACACGCACACACACACACACAAACGCCTCTGTAATACATAACTGTCCATGGCTTTATAGACAGTCCCATGTATATGTCCATGTGGTACCCCAGCCTGCATCACACTTGTTAACATACACACATTGATACCACTCATTAACATATCAGTCCTCTAAATGACTACACAAGCGGTCACAACGCGGTCACAACACAAGACCTGTTACTACTTTACCTGCCTGATCTGTGTGTAGTGGTTTTTACATGGCCTCACTGCTGTCATTCGGTATGCACTCTCTGTATGTCCGGACATCATGAACATGACCCCTACATGAGTGGGCTACTGTGTTCTATCCATAATAACATGCACTGGTGTGTCATGTGTATGTAATGCTCAGTACATGCCAGATATACTGCTCCTTCAGCCTATCATGTGACAACTGTAATATTTGGATACACTCCCTGGTGTTGACTAATACTTCCCCAATGCATCTTTAGTGCTTCATACATGGGTCATAGGTGACCTCTCTGCTGAATGCGATATTAAGGGTGTACCTGGTGTCTACCCTCCCTCTGGATGCCTTTTCCATGCTACAGACCATATTATACTATCAGCTCTCCTGTGATTACACACATGACAAGTATTCCTGATGTGTAATGTGGCAGTCCATGTACATGGACTGCATGATCCCAGATGGAGGTACTGCTGTATGAACACTCCACAATCACACATGTGCATACTTTACCAGCCACACAAACACACACGCATGCACACAAGCATCCTACATGCATCAATCTCCCTCCACTTCACCAGATTGACCCTACAGACAAACTGACTACCCACCAGAATGCACACACACACATACAGGTGAAGTTGCACAATGAAAGTACACACAGTCCTCCTATTACCCCTCTGTCAACATGCATAGCATATGGTACCCAACAGCATGCAGTGCAGCTATAGTCAATCCATGCTGGCAACAGTATACATGTGTGTGATACATGTGCTGTGTCACTAGGTGAAGCCCCTACCCCTGGATACCACTGCAGCCATGAACATGGTATTTCTGTGCACCTGTTCTGCACCCTGCCATATACTCTGCACTACACCTCACAGGTGTATGGCCCATTGCTGAATGTGTACTACTGTGTCAGGTTTATATTACTTTATCGAATCCCGGTAACATCGAACACCAGAAGACCGACACGTAAAGTGCGAACTATGGTAACGGCGAATGTACAAAACCGTGAAATGTCGAAGTATGATGGTTGGCCCATCTGCAGTATAGCTCTGTAAGGTAAGTGTGCGATAGTTACAGACCTGCTGGTCATGGGCAGCCCGGCCAAACAGCACAGGGTAGTGCTGGATTAAATACATGATCAGCACTTCATTTTTGGCAGCTGAATATGTTGGCAGATGTGCATGTGACATCCTGGCTGAAAGACATAAAGATGGAAATAGGTCTGAGCAACTCATACAGCAAGGTTATCATAGTTCTTAATACACATCTCTGTCACTCCCCCCACCATATCAGTGACAACAAACTGTACATACAACTCATTAGGTATGGCTACAGCTTACCTATCAGTGGGACAGATATTGTATTATACCACACTTTCTGCTATGTGTTTGTAGCCATGTTCCCTGTGTGGACAATATCATTGCTGGCCTGTTACAGACTATTCACCCGCATACCATTGTCAGGGCCACTATGGTTCCATATATGCCTGTGGTATGGCTGCTTTGTGATTGCTGCACATGTGACATTCTGTGTTATTGGGGATATCGATGCATGCTGTTGGACATGTTCTGGGATTGTGTAGACTATTACTACCAACATATGTTCTATAACAGTGATAAAATAGCATGTATATGTACTGTTGACCAGCAGAACCACCTATCCAAACTCATCTGCCTATTTACCTGGCCACATCACATGTGTGTCCCACCCTTGGGCCTCCTCGTGTACTGGTCCAGCAATACCGTCAAGTGGAACCAACCCAGGAGATGTTGTCCCCCCCCCCGTGGGCACACCCACACATGTTTCTGTCCCCTGAGGTCAGGTCCAGGATCTGTTGCATAATGGGCTCCACAGACACATGTGGGATGTGCTACATCACTCTGAGGCACCCAGTACACATTTACTGGGCCGATGTGCTCCTCTTCTCAGCCTCCAGGCCAAGCACCTTCAGGACATGGACTGCTGTTGTGAATATCAGTGGATGGGAGGCTTGTTCTCATTGTTTCCATATTGGGGCCCATGGGGCATCCACATCACAGACCACACACACTATCCAGAGTGTTTACCCACCACATGTGTCACATACTACCCCTGTAGAGTGTCCTCTATATCTACCAACCCCGACCACCTCCACAACTATATCTGCCATACTTACCCATATTCCCATTCCATATTTCACAGATGAGGGCAATGTGGTCCCAACAAGGGGTTAACATGTGGCATACCCATCCATGTTGCACACACTGCCAGCTGTAGATATCTGTGTGTATTGCTATGTGTGCTGTTTCCTCACACATAGCATGCAGCACTGTGGTAGTAATATAGGGGACATGTATTTACATACATATATGTTTGTGTGTGTGTGTTTGAATATATGTAGACATGTGCATATAGGTATATATCTATATATGTGTAGATATATGTGATGTATATATGTGCTCATCTATATGTCTACACATGGGCATCTGTATATTTGTGGACATACTTGTATATATGTTTATATATTATATATGTGTACATATGTACACATATGCATACCTATATGTGGGGAACATTCAGAAATCAGGTTCACAATGGAATGACAACATACTGTGTTATCTAAGATTTTTAGATGATGTGTTTTTAATATGGAAGGGGGGTGAGAGTAGCCTCAATGGGTTTAAAATGTATTTAAACACTAGGTGTGATTATTTAAAATTCACATTCAGTGTGGACCAGAGGTTCATATCTTATTTGGACACTCGCATCACAGTAGAGAATGGCAGATTTAAATCTAATATATACAGAAAGGACACCTTTAGTAATGCATATTTGGAATTTTCTAGCTGCCATCCTAGTTATCACAAAAGGAGTATAATTAAAGGTCAGTGCATAATGGCAGCTAGAATGACATCTGATTTTTCTGATATGGTACTTGAAATGGATATTATAGGGAATATGTTCAAGACAAGGGGTTACCCCATGGGGATGATATCAGATATAAAAGAGTATGTGAAAAAAGAATGGGGGAATAAATACAAACCCATATTAGGAACAGGGACAAATCACATTCAAGGGGTAAATTTGACAAATAAAGATATGGTTATTAATGAGTTCACTAGGGCATGTATTTTGCAATATGCCCCCCAAGTTGGAGATATTAAGAAAATAATAGAAAATAACTGGAATATATTGAAAACTGATGACAGTGTATATAAGACAGTGGGGGGCACCTACATTTGTATCTAAGAATGGATGCAACTTGAAAATGAGACTATAAAAGAAAACTATGGATAGTAATCATGGACACAAATCCATAGGCACCACAAAATGTGGGAGTTGCAACCAATGTGGGTTAATTATTAGGGTACCTTATTTCATTTTGGATGACAAAAACAGAACAGAGGTTAGATTTCAAAAAGGTAACTGTAGAACCTCTCACTTAGTTTATCTGGCAAAGTGTACCAAATGCCCTTGTTTTTATGTGGGGAAGACTGAGAGATGTCTTAGAAATAGAATTTATGATCATTGTTACAAAATAAGAAAACAGGATACTAACAATGCTTTATGGAGACATCTTAGTGGTAATACACACTGTGATTCCTTTAATTTTGGCATTTTAGAATGTATAAAATTAAATCCAAGAGGGGGAAGTATGAAGTACAAACTTGGAGAAAAAGAAACTAGGTGGCAAATTAAACTCAATGCCTCTGTTTATCCTGGACTTAACGAAACAATCTCTATTAAACGTATTTTGGAAAATAGAGGGTAGCAGAGACAGTCAGAGATTCATAAAAGGTTTAGTTAAAGCAAGGATGCTTTTATTGTGGCACATATGTCAGTATTATAAATGTCAATATTACAAATGTTTTACTGTTATACACACTTTATGTGGTAAGCAACTGTTTTTAATATGGTTACAAGTGTGGGAAGTTTGAATGAATATAAATTGTTGTTTTTTCTACACAAAAAAGGCAATTGACAAGGAAATGAAGCACTGAGCACTTTAAATTTTTATTACAAGTCATTATGTTTTAATTGATTTTACACATTTGATGAAATTATTTGATTCATGTTTGTATATAAATGGGTAGTGGAAAGGAAGATTCAGTTCTGAGGAAGTCTACATAGAGTAGATGAAAGCGCTTAACTCTTGTGTATGCTATGGACTATAGCTTTTTTTATTTTCAATAAACGCATTCTGTTTTAGAAGTGGTGTTTGGTGCTGCTATACTTGACTGAGAGCGGATATTGGTGTTATTTATTATATTGTCGACCGTTCCAGGTGCTATTCATTTCCTAAATACAGAAAACGTAATAAGGGATCTGGGGACGCAAGTAGATAGTAATCTTTCCTTTGATAATCACATTGTCAAAGTGGTTAGAAAATCCTTCTATGTGGCCCACCTAATCACAAAAGGTTTTGCATTCAGATCAAAAGAGGTCATTGTGCCCCTCTCCTCATCACTGATCAGACCCATCATAGAGTGTAATGCCCCATTTGGGATGTACCTTACAAGACACCTGCAACAGCTGGAAAGATGACAGAAGTACCTCACCAAGAGGACCACTGGCCTCAAACAGATGCCCTGTGCAGCTTGACTGAAGAAACTCCAGCTGTACTCGGTTGCATACCACCTGCTCAGAGGTGATCTCTGCCTGACATACAAGGCCATGTCCAACCCAGAACTGATGGACATGCTCCAACTAAAGAAAACATTATCCCCTCAGGCCACATGTTCTAGGTATCTAAACCTCATCAAAACAATAAATAGGACATACTGGATGGATAGATTCCTGTTCCAGAGACTTCCCATGCTTTGGTACAAGATTCCAATGTACATTAGATAGAGCTCCTGGTTAACACTATTTAAGAGAAACCTTAACAAGTGGATGGGAAACAGAAAGTTAACCCTGGGGATCACTTCAGTGGCTCTGCTGGACAGAGGCAAAGGGAACTAATCGAAGGGGTGGCGAAAGCCAACACATTCTGGCTAGGCTTATAAATGCCTTCGGGCAGATAGCCTAGTACCTACCTACGAACCTATATATCTGCTTACATATATATATATATATATATATATATATATATATATATATATATATATATATATATATATATATATATATATATATATATATATAGAGGCATATAGATGTAGACATGTATATCTATATATGTATGCATATGTATGTATATATGTTTATATATATATATATATATATATATATATATATATATATATATATATATATATATATATATCTGTGTGTGTGTGTATTTATATATACATATATATATATATATATATATATATATATATATATATATATATAAAAGATATATTATATCTATTTAGATATTAATATATATATACACACACACACATACCTCTACATGTTGAAATACATTCCCTGTACTCTTGAATGACTGGGCAGTATGATATGTTTGTGAAAACATCAGGAGTTATGTATATTTTACATGGCTTAGTGGTAAATCACTTTGAGTATGGTGTGCAGGGTTCTGGATTCAAGCCTTGCAGAGGATGTTTATTTTGATGCTGGGCAGAACAGGGACCGTTGGATTCAGAGTGATTAAGGCACTTTTAAGCAGTTGTAAGTGGGTTTTCATGGGTTTGCACGGAGGTAAGCACTGCTAACTTCCGGTTACAGTTTCTTATACTCAGTTAGCTTTTCAATTGCTTAACCTGTGTAGGCATTGCTTACCCCCATGCAAACAGGCTTAAACCCACTTACTGCTGCTTAAAAGTACTTTCTTCCATTTACCCCTGTGCTAATTTCTTTAAAAGAAAAGAAAAAATGGTTGATAGGAAAGTGGTGAAAAAGGGGCACAAAGAGGGTAAGACAGTAAGGAAAAGAGCAGGGGATATGCAGGAAGGGTGTAGGGAAGGTCCATAGCTGCCCATTTCTTCTACAGCAACATCTGTGCATATACACTGAATATGGAGGTGGATTTGGACACTCAAGCCCCCTGAGAGAGGGGTGAGGACAACAATAATATGATGTGATGCCAATTAGACCAGATTACATGTGTCCAGTAGACGTGTGCAAAATGGACAGATATGTATGGGGCGAGATTTTTTTTTTTTTTTTTGGAACAGATTGCCCTTTTTTTTCAGGTGAGAGTGGGATGTTGGGGAGGGATAGTAGGTATATTTGGGGAGGTAGGTTGGGTAGGTTAACAGACAAGACAAACAAGACACATACAGGAGTGGTATATTACATATGTGTGGGTTATAAACCTTGATGGGGTGGGATGTTGGGAAATTGGAAGCCCATGAGGCCCTTAGTGGAAACAGTGGGACTGAGAATCCCACTCATGAGTAGTTACTACTGCACCTTCACAGCCCCGAAGGTGGCTGTGCTGGGGGCTGAGTCACATAGCCAGGCCGTCCCTCTAATTGTGACACACGGCCCTCGAGCTGGCATAGCAGATCTCCGACCTCCCTGCAGAGCTCGCTATGCACCACAACCAGGAACTGGTGATGGGTGACAGGTTCCTGTCAGCGCCCGCTCCCAGGGGGGGATGAGCCCCACCCCCTGAGGCGGTTCCACCTGAAGGTGGTGGAGGACCAATGGACGAGGAGGTCCCGGGTTGGGTCCCAGACATGTTGATGCCTGGTGCCATGGCCAGCTGAGTTAGGACAGGTAGGTCCACTGGGACCAGCCTTCCCAAATGTGTTATACTGTTTAGATTTTATCATCATATGTGGGTTAGTAATAGTCAACACATTCCAGGGTTAAGTATAACAGTATGCATAGATATTCCCATTAACCCAGACACCAGTTTCGGAACAGTTGCATAGCAAACGGAACACATGCATATATGGGACCACAGTGGTAATACCAACAGCATGCAGGTACATTGATGGCAGCATGCCACCAATTTTGGAAAAATTCAATATAGCACAAGCATGGAAACAAACTTAAATATATATTAACCAATAGGGCATAATCAGAAGAGTAGAGTCATTACATACCGTATGAGGTGAGCATGTAGTTTATTGTTGGAGATATGGTGTGGGGGGGATGTCAATTAACAACTAGTATATTCCTGTAGTCCACATTACTTTCCTAGTCAGTGCTGTTATCTGTACCTTACATGTATTACTACATTACCCTATAGCCTTAGTTTGGACAGTGATATGGCTGTCGTCATCATTATACATGAACTGCTTTTACCTGCAGTATACACCTCTTACCTGGTACACCTGTGGAGGGAATGTTTGTTAACACTAACTAACTGTTTCTACACATACTCCCTGATTCCAGGTTGATGTTGTGCACATAGCTAACCAACTCTTTCTGCATAGACTCTGGATATGTCTTGACCACATGCAGGTGTACTGAGACATATCTAGACTATTGCCCTCTTCAACCTTTAGT
The DNA here is from genome assembly GCF_019279795.1 of Protopterus annectens. NCBI lineage: Eukaryota > Metazoa > Chordata > Ceratodontiformes > Protopteridae > Protopterus > Protopterus annectens. Next base: position 825,331,795 of record NC_056730.1, read on the forward strand.
GACTTACCACTCACATATACATGCTTTCCTACACAGTTATGTAGCACAGTGTGGGTGACAGTGATCAGTGATACTTTATTATTCAGAGCAACTGCAACACTCACAATTCCATACAATACCAGAGGGAACAGTACTGTTACAGGGTATCAAGGTTTTTATTTCTCGGCACAATGTTCGTATCCAACGTACCTGTGGGAGCAATGATTGTTAGCACTTCCTGATTGTTGCCACACAAAGTTCCAAATTACACATTAGTACTATGCACATACATCTCACTCTGTTACTGTACACACTCTGGTCACAGCATGACAACATAGGGGTGTAGATAGGACATACTTGACTTATTACTCTCATAACAGTTTTGGGAGTTGCTAGAGTGACAGGTTTGTTCTCATAGATATGTGATAATCAGTTGTATTCCCTGTTTTCTGCCTAAACATCTGGGATCATCCCACAGACTTCCCAGGGGGACAGGGTGACAGGCAGCAGATATAGGCCCATATACTGGACATTCTGGTCTTATCTGTAACACTTGTGGTGTATGATTCTGTATGCAGCCTACTTCCACTCCCAGGATTCAGACCATGGCTGTGTCTGCTACAGCTTAAACACTGTCCTTCAGAGTTGTGTTTGCTATATAGATATTTCTGTATATCTCCTATCTGCTTTCTGTCTTATAATTCTCCTGTGGTTTGCATTCTGACCTTGTATTATGACACCCTTATGTAGGATTTCCTAGACATTTAAATTTTGTAGGACAGTGTGGGCGACAGTGATGAGTAATAACTTATTATTCAGAGCAACTGCATCAGTCACAGTGCCATACAATACCAAAGTAAACAGTACCAGTACAGGGTATCATTCTTGTATTTCTGGGCACAGTGTTGGTATCAGACAGACCTGTGGGAGAAATGTTTGTTAGCACTACCTAAATGTTAAAATAAATAGAAGAAAAATATTGGCCGTTTGAAACGCTTCCCCTGTGAAGCTCAATAAATATCAAATGTGAAGGTGGGGGAGCGATAAGGCAGGATGTCCACTATTATGCACAATGTCAGCGTTAAAGTAGTGCCGAAAAGCTGCTAAAAAATCATGGGAAGATAAAGTACTTCCAATAAGTTAGGCAATTTCTCAAGTCCACGCTATGGTCAATAAATCCACTCAATAATTATAAATGCATCCAACGCTAAAACGCATATACACCAACTTTCCGGCAGTTTTCACTTCACCAGCTGTTTGCATGAAAGAACGGATCGACCAAACGACTGTATAAAACTTAAATTTATTCAAAAACAAGAAAAACGGCAAGCGCTTTCACCCGTAGGCTTCATCAAACCATTAATGATTATACATTTAAATTACTTAAATACATTTATATACGTTTGTTAGTGATGACATCACTTTCTACTATTAATTACTATCATATTAATCCATAGCATTTTAATTGTATAACAACTAGAAAACATTTCATAGAACTTGGCCGTATAGGCAAAAAAATCCTATTCATGTAAATACTTAAAAGTGTACATACTACGATAAATGCATAATTCTTTGTTATTCACAAACTATTATATAAAAGAAATATGCAGGGCATATATATAAAATATAAAAAACATTGGCTAAGCCTCTCATAAAAACAACATGCAAGAGAGACATATATATATATATATATAAACATATATATAATCTATACTTCTAATGATGTAAGATATAATTTAAAAATGACTTAAAAAAACAAATGTTCCACCTGATATGTGACCCTAAATGATTAATATTACTACTTCCTACTGATTTCATTCCATGCTTAACAATATATATAAAAAATCTAGTTCCTAACACTATAATATGTAAAAATAGTGATCTAGTATTTTATGCTGTGTATGTAAAATGTAGTTTAAAAGTATGGCTTAAAAAACAAAAATGTATCACCTGATATGAAGCCGTATGACTGACTGATATTACTACTTCAAATAACTCTGTTTCCATACGTAACGGTGTATATAGACCCCTATTCCTTACACAGTGATGGATAGAAAAACGGTGATCTAGTATAGTCAGCTGTACGCCTAAAATAACTTTTGAAACTAGGTAAAAGATGGTCGCAAATCTAATATTTCAGTAAACATGGACCCCATTGGTTCAAATGAATGAATCTACTATCAAACACTACATAACATAGAGCTATAGACAAACATTAATAACCAATAAATAATAAGGCCCAGACAGGTCTATGGCTGCTTTATATTTAATATATCTACCTATTAAACTTAGCAATAGCTCCCATAAGAAACTATAAGGGACATAATTTATCATATATACTAAGGGATACCAGGCAGTTTTTGCTTATGTTGTATGAATATATAAAAGAAGAAAAAGTAATACCTAACTATTGGTTAGTAACTTTAGATGTAACATCATTATTTACCAGTATTCCGAACCAGCAGGGTGTTGAATGTATACACAGATGTTTAGCACCACATCACACTCCTTCTCAAGTAGAAACTATATGCACTTTAATGGGTATAGTATTGAATAATAATATCTTTACCTTCCATCAAAAGATTTATATCCAACGGGATGGCATGGCTATGGGCACCTCGTGTGCCAATAGCTACGTCAACCTAGTGATGGCTGACTGGGAGAATAGATCATTATTTACACTGGATTCTTATAAGAAGCATGTAGGATTCTATGTTCGCTTTGTAGATGACCTTTTCTTAATTTGGAAATCAAGCGAAGAACAATTGAAACATTTTGTGCAAGAAATGAACTCAATGACACAATATTTAGAGTTCACAATGACAGCATCACAGAGTTTTTTATCTTATCTGGATGTTTATGTGGAAAAAATCCTTAATGGTTATATTAATACAGGAGTATATAGAAAAACATGCCATAGGAGTTCTTACTTGCACAGATCCAGCATGCATCCAGGTTATGTATTTAAGAATGTGGTTAAAGGGCAAGCCATGTGGGTATCTAGGTTGAACTCCACACAGGAAGGATACAATCAGGAGATGATAGAACTTAAACAACAATTTTATAAACCCCAGGATATAAATGAAGGTTTAACTGACATAGATGTTTTAAGACAAGGATGTGCATATCCATATTTTGCTGACCAAAGCAAAGTTAAGCAAATAACACAAGTAAGGAATAATTTCAGCAACCGTTGGCCCACAGTTGCTATCTATTATACACAAGATGTTAATGAGATTAGAAGTGCCTATACAAAGTATTGGGACCTTTTACAAGTTGATCCAGTAGTCTCAGAGGCAGTAGGAGATGCACCTAAATTTATTTATAAGAATAAGTTAAATTTACATAGAATGCTTTGCAGTTCCAATAGAGTTGATTTTATGCCACGGATGAGTAATGTAATTGCCAATACTCGACCATGTGGAAAATTTAATTTTTGTCACATGATAGATCAGTCAGCTAGTTTAATACATCCTATAACACAGCGAGTTTTCAAGTTTTATTGCAATGCAAATTGCGAAACTGCGCACGTGGTGTATTTAGCTATATGCCAGTCTTGCCCAGCTTTTTACGTGGGCAAGACAGATAGACGGTTAAGGGAAAGGATTAGAGAGCATTTTTATAATATTAGGATAGGGTCAGAAAAAAATGCATTATCCAAACACACAATTAATAACTCAGCGCAACATAAATTTAAATTCATGGTGATGCAAGTTAATATTCCCACAGTTAGAAGAGGACCTATACGTAACATAACTGAACAACACGAGACTAGATGGATCATCAGACTGAGGGCCCATCGGGATCCAGGACTTAATGACAGAATCCCTATTAAACCTATGCTTAGGGCTAGGAATTTAAAGGTCCATAAACATCAAGATTAGTTTTATATATATTTTACCTAATTAAAAGGGGTGTGATAAATTATGTTCCTTATAGTTTCTTATGGGAGCTATTGCTAAGTTTAATAGGTAGATATATTAAATATAAAGCAGCCATAGACCTGTCTGGGCCTTATTATTTATTGGTTATTAATGTTTGTCTATAGCTCTATGTTATGTAGTGTTTGATAGTAGATTCATTCATTTGAACCAATGGGGTCCATGTTTACTGAAATATTAGATTTGCGACCATCTTTTACCTAGTTTCAAAAGTTATTTTAGGCGTACAGCTGACTATACTAGATCACCGTTTTTCTATCCATCACTGTGTAAGGAATAGGGGTCTATATACACCGTTACATATGGAAATAGAGTTATTTGAAGTAGTAATATCAGTCAGTCATACGGCTTCATATCAGGTGATACATTTTTGTTTTTTAAGCCATACTTTTAAACTACATTTTACATACACAGCATAAAATACTAGATCACTATTTTTACATATTATAGTGTTAGGAACTAGATTTTTTATATATATTGTTAAGCATGGAATGAAATCATTTAGGGTCACATATCAGGTGGAACATTTGTTTTTTTAAGTCATTTTTAAATTATATCTTACATCATTAGAAGTATAGATTATATATATGTTTATATATATATATATATATATATATATGTCTCTCTTGCATGTTGTTTTTATGAGAGGCTTAGCCAATGTTTTTTATATTTTATATATATGCCCTGCATATTTCTTTTATATAATAGTTTGTGAATATCAAAGAATTATGCATTTATAGTAGTATGTACACTTTTAAGTATTTATATGAATAGGATTTTTTTACCTATGCGGCCAAGTTCTATGAAATGTTTTCTAGTTGTTATACAATTAAAATGCTATGGATTAATATGATAGTAATTAATAGTAGGAAGTGATGTCATCACTAACAAACATATATTGCTGTTTTTCTTGTTTTTGAATAAATTCAAGTTTTATACAGTCGTTTGGTCGATCCGTTCTTTCATTCAAACAGCTGGTGAAGTGAAAACTGCTGGAAAGTTGGTGTATATGCGTTTTAGCACTGGATGCATTTATAATTATTGAGTGGATTTATTGACCATAGTGTGGACTTGAGAAATTTCTTAACTTATTGGAAGTACTTTATCTTCACATGTTTTTTTAGCAGCTTTTTGGCGCTACTTTAACGCTGGCATTGTGCTTAATAGTGAACATCCTGCCTTATCACTACCTAAATGTTGCCACACACAGTACCAGATTCCACATTACTATTATGCACATACATCTCACTCTGTTACTGTACACACTCTGGCCACAGCTTGGCAACATGGGGGAGGGGTGTAAATGGGGCATACGTGGCTTCCTGCTCTCCTAACGTTTTGGGGAGTTGCTAGTGTGCCAGCTTTGTTCTCATAGATTTGTGTCAATCAGTTGTATTTCCTGTTTGCTGCCTATACATCTGGGATCATCCTACTGATTTCTCAGGGGGTCAGGTGGACAGACAACAGATATGGGCCTCTTTACTGGACATTCTGGACATATCTGTACAGTTGTGGGATATGGGCCACTTTACTTGACATTCTGGACATATCTGTACAGTTGTGGGATATGATTCTGTATGCAGACTACTACCACTGCCTAGATTCGAACCATGACTGTGTGTGCTTAAAATACAGCAGTTCACATCTAAGTTGCATGTGCTATTCGGGTTTTGTTGTCTGCTTTTTCCCTGTTTTCTATCTATGTGTCTCTCAATTGTACTAAATGGCCTCTGGGGGTTACAGCAGTCATATACAGGTATTCCTACACATTCTATTTATGGTGCACAGTGTGGGTGACAGTGCTTAATACAACAGTACTATTATGTGATTGCAAATCTACATTACCATATGATACCAGAGTATGCACATGCAGTCCAGCAGTTAGACCTTTATTGTCAGGCTATTACACTTTTATTTACATACAAACTATATGAGACTCGTCCTGCCATATTCTCTGGTATGTGCAATACTTGTCTTAAACAATAGAGGTTTTACGCAGTCAATTAATGTACTAATACTTTTAGATTTATTTTCTATGACAGTACATGTAAGAGTATTACTGACCTGCCTCGCGTCACAACCTCTCCAGGCGACTTCCATGGGCCTCCTGTCTGTGGCCTGCTCACTTTCAGCTGTGGAGGACATAAGATGAATATTTAGCCATACTTATCCATGATATACATGAGCTGGCAATTATTATACATAAGTGGAGTGATGCTTACACCCAGTTGGGACATCCCCTGCCATTCTAGCCTCTTGTATCCACTGCTCTAAGAGGTCCCCCTGACACCACCTCAGGTCAGCATAGAGAAGCCTGACCTGCTCACCAGTTGGACGTATTCCAGTGGCACTGGTGAGGTCATGGGCGAGACAGTCTCAGGCTTCTGCCTTATATTGGGAACCCTGGTACTGGCCCTGCAGCAGTCTCTGCTCATGGTCTTTGACAAGGAGTCCTGCCATGACTCTCAACTCCTGGATACACCAGCACTGCGCCCGAAAGCACACTCCCTCTCCCCTTCCTGACATGGTGACTTCAAGGGGAAGCTACAACCGGTTATGAGATGTCTTCCCACCTGTCGGGTTTAAGTAGGGCCGATTTCCCGCACTTTACCGTGATTGGCCGGTTTTAAAAAGGCTAGGCTATGAGCAAACCTGTTTACCTAAGGTTGGCATTGTTTAAAGGGGTATACCACTGGGCACAATGAGTTAGCTGGCCTACACATTGGTTATACCTCCTAAGTTGGCCTGTGCAATGCTTAGCATTGCTTACATTAGACTTTGAAAGAAAGGCCTGTTAAACTACTTCTGTTCCTTACCTGCGGAGTAGTTCATGCAGTCAGTGTATGAGCTGGATGAGACTCAATATCATTAGATGAAAGGATGGAGGGAATTACTTATGTAGCTTAATTTCAAAGGCTAGACAACAGAGTAAATCCCCTTTATAGACAATAGAATCAATACTGTTATGGGGTAGGGAAATGCGTAAGTTGTTTATACTTCTGTTTAGTAATGTAGCTTTCCAAGTTCCTCCTGCAGCATCCTAATATTTATTGCAGATTATGTTACTTAAAGACCCTTGCAGTAGCTTCAGTCTCCCAGTAGTTATAAATGTTGAGATGTCTGGGATTTGCTGGCTAGAATAGACCCCCCCCCCAAACCTCTGACTTGCTGCATCATAGGAACTTGAAGCCAGGACTCTCTCTCTCAAGCTGAATAACTCCAATGTTTCAGCTGTAAAAATAACAGAAAAATAGTTCATTATTTTAATGAGGGGAATGCTGTGGTGAGGAAGGACAGCATTTTGCAGGAGGGCTTCTTACCAGCACACATAAGTAGCATAGCCAAATTATCATACATTTCAAGACTGAAGAAAGAATGTCCGCCTCTTAATTTAGTATCCAGAGCAGGATAGAATGCTAATGTATAAAAGAGAATAGTGACTCAGTTTCAAGATGACTACAAAACTGAACTTGTGTGTAGCATTAACATTATATACCCAATTGTGCTGATTGCTTGTTTCTGTTGTAATTTCCATAATAGTATTTGTAGTACAATAGCCTTGATGGTGTTAATTGCATTATTTCTGTCCTTTTATGTTTCTTACATGAATTCTTGTTTGTAGGGTTTCAGTTATCATTAAATTGCTTTCTTTCTTAACTTTTTATCCATCTCTATTAAGAATGTCCCGGCTAACAATGCGTAGACATATAGAAAGAACAGTAGCTTAAAAGGCCTGCTGCATTGTAATAGTGATCGATGGAAGTGAAATGAACAGTTGAGTAAAACCTGAGCAAGTTTTGTAGCTTAATGGCAAACACCAGTAAAAAAAAAAAAAGAAATGTGTTCTAACCTCTACCCTTCTGCAATCCCACTCCACAAAGGGGGAGCCACGGCGGACCCCAGGAACTACTGCCCCATTAGTCTGATGAGCCTGGTCTGCAAGGCTTTGGAATGTATCATCATGGAACTTATAAACAATGGCATTAGTAGTCTCCAAACTCTGGACCCCACCCAGTTCAGGTTTGTAAAAGGCAGATCATGCCTCCTAAATCTGATATACTTCTTTGAAGCGGTCACCAAAGCCGTAGATGAGGGTAAGGTGGTTCACAAAGCCTGTCTTGATCTTGCCAAGGCTTTTGACACCATCCCCCACTCTGGAATTATAGATAAACTCACTAAACTAGGTATAAATCCGTATGTCACAAGATGGGTTGCCAACTGGCTCACTGACAGAACCCACACTGTGAAAGTAGCAGACTCCAAATACGACTTCAGAGTGACAAGTGGAGTACCACAGGGTTCATTCCTGCGTCCTCTCCTGTTTGGTATCTACTTCTTTGAAGTACAGGGTAACACAGAAAGTCTTTGGCTAATGAAGTTTGCAGCTGACTGCAAACTAGGAGCCATAATTGGAACTCATAACGATGTGGACATACTACAAAAGGGCCTCACTGAGACAGGTGCCTGGTGTCAAAGCCATGGCCTCAAGCTCAATGCCAAAAAGTGCATTGTCATCCCTTCTGGTAAAAACTCTGTACGCATGAACTACCCCATCGGCAGTAGTCTACTTAACACCAAAAATGAGATACGAGACCTTGGGACACAGGTGGAACGTAGTCTTTCCTTTGATAATCAAATTTCCACAGTAGTCAGGAAATCCTTCTATGTGGCACACCTCATCACAAAAGGTTTCTCATCCAGGAAAAAAGAGGTCATTGTTCCCCTCTGCTCGTCACTCATTTGACCCATTATAGAATATAGCGCCCTTTTCGGTATGTACCTCACAAGACATCGACATCAACTGGAAAGGCCGGAGAATTACCTGAGAAAGAGGATAACCAGCCTCAAACAGATGCCCTATGCAGACCGTCTCAAAAAACTCCATCTTTACTCCATTGCATATCGCCTACTCAGAGGTGATCTCTGCCTAACACACAAAGCTATGTCAAACCCAGAGCTATTGGGCATGTTCCACTTAAAGAAATCCCAATCCCTCTGAGCTACATGCTCTAGAGACCTAAACCTTGTCACCCCAAAAAACAGAACATGCTAGAGGGATAAATTCTTGTCCCAGAGACTTCCCATACTCTGGAACAAACTACCTATCTATATCAAACAAAGCTCCTCATTAGCACTCTTAAAGAAAAATCTTGATGATTGGATGGGAGATAGGAAATTCACCCTGGGGATCTCTTCTGTGGCTCTGCTCGACAGGGGCACAGGAAAATAATTTTCTTGGGTGGCGAAAGCCAGAGTACCTTTTTGACTAGGTCCCAAAAGGCCATACTATCACCCCAGCTGTAAATCCTTCCACCTTCAACCATACTTACAGTACCAGATCCTATCCAACATCTTGTTCAGTCTATCAACATCTCAACCCCAGGCACATTAGCTCTAGATCCAAACTCTACCACAAACTAATAAACAAATTCCTGAAGTTCATCACCAAGTATAAACTCAACCTAATACTTGGTGGTGATATTCACCCCAACCCTGGCCTACTCACTTCAGATACACATACCCCCTCTACTTGTAATTTAAGCTACAAACCTACAATTAATAGGCCAACTAACTCTCTCCTAGTCTGTCATCTCAATATTAGAAGCATTAATAACAAGGTACATGAATCGCATGCACTTCTGGATATCCACTCCCCTGAGATTCTCTGTTTATCTGAAACCTGGTTAAAACCTAACACTAAAGACAATGAAGTGTTACCACCTGGGTACAACATACACAGGCTGGATCGTGCTTCGAGGAAGGGGGGTGGGGTAGCTGTACTCTATGAATCTGAGTTGAATGTCACCATAGATGTAATACAACCTCCTCAGATTAATAACTCTGAGATTCTTGCCACCAAATTGCAACTCAATAAAAATAAATGCATTAATATCATCTGTATGGACATTCCCCCAGGTAACAATATATCTACATTTGAAGATATCCTGCTCTGGTTATCATGTCACTATCCCCAAGAAACCCTACTACTTGGAGACTTTAACACAGACTGGGGCACCTGTTCCTTAGAATCCCCAACCACCCATATTAACCTGCATGCATTTACACAAATCATATCCACCCCTATAGGTAAACCCAACCAAAAAGAAAGTATACTTGACTGGGTACTCATAAACAGTCACCCCCAACTGTACACCTCTGGTACCCTCCTTAATGGCCTAAGCAATCACCTTCTCACATATGTAATTAAGCACAAAACCATTAATTCCCAACAACCCTTACTCAGAATGGTTAGAAACAATAAAAACTTTGACCCTGCCAAATTCCAACAAGAACTAAACTCATGTAATTGGTCTATTCTAAATCACCTCCCCTTAGAGGAAGCAGTAGCATACTTTAACAACAAATTTCTTGAGATCCTTGATTTGCATGCACCTGTTCGTTCAAAGAGAACCAAGGCAAAAATTGCACCATGGCATTCTATAGAGTCTAATCTCAAAATTACCCTTAGAAACAAAGCATGGGATTTATGGCGTTCTTCTAAAGACCCTCAAGATCACATTAAATACAGGCAATCCAGGAACGAAACCAAAAAATCAATTTTACAAGACAAAAAACAATACTACTGTAATTTACAGACAGTAAATCAAAATAACCCTCAGAAGTTTTGGGCAGGTTTAAATAATGTACTACATCCTGGACAAACTTCAACCCCAATCCCTGCTGCTACTATTGATAAAACCCCTGAAGATGTTTCTGATAGTTTTAACCAATTCTTTACTGAGACAATTCAAGCCCTAGCTAGCCAACTACTAGATCCTGGAACTCTCTTCCAGCTGATATTACCTTACTTTCCACCTAAGGTCAATTTAAAACTAGACTCAAACAACATTTGTCACTTAACTGGCTATGTCAATGTATCAAGCCAGGCTAACTCAAATGTGTAAAAATCTGTTAACCAGTTTACTGTGTAATTTAATTTAATCCTGACTTGTGCTCAGGACTAACTGTAACCTGTGGAACTTGTTTAACTTGCTTACTTATGTAATCTCTGTAAATAGTCTGTTTGTAATATGTAATGCTGGTATTATGTAATGCTGTATCTGCTTACCCTTGGAGCTTTTCTCCCCGGGCCTCCGCTGAAAATGGACATGTATCCAGTCGGACTATCCCGGTCAACAAATGTAAAATAAAATAAAATAAATAAAATAAAATATAGGCCCTAGGGCCAATAGCCTAGTACCTACCTATGAACCTATGAACGTATAATGCTAAATTTTAATAATAATATTTCCATTAAAAGCTAATATAACTAATATGAAAAAAACCAAGAAAACAGATAACTGGAACAGCGAACAACTAGTAACCAACACTAAACGATATTTTCTGTTCCAAATGGACTCGCAATAACACCAGCACTCGAGAATCAAATAAAAAGAACTTTAATTACCAAACTTAAAATATCCAGTTAAGCGCTTTCATCAAAAGACTTCATCAGAACTAACTCATTGTCAAACAGTTCTCCATTTAAACAAAATTCTAACATCACATGACATTCGTTCAAAGATTCTTAAAGTGCTAGTGTCCGTTCTAATTGCTCCTTTTCATAAACAATATATGACAACCTTATAGTGCTTTGACATACATACTTATGTGCTTTACCTACCTATTATATCACAAATAGATACATTTGTACAATAACTAAAAATGATTAAATTAACTGCACTTTAACTATAATAATTAATTTATATTTAAAAATACATGTTAAAAAACATTTAAAAATTGTTTCATTTACAAGTTGATTTTACACTTAACTACCTTCTAAAATGGGCTTAATTGATATCTGCTCATTTAGTCCAGGGTATGTAGAAGCATTCAATTTAATTTGCCACCTGACCTCCTTATCACTTATTTTATTTTTGATATCACCTCCCCTTAGATTCTTTTTAATAACTTCCAATATTCCAAATTTAAACGCCGTCTAAATTAGTTGTCCTACAATTCCCCTTCTGGTATTTAATTCTAGTTTTATTATAATTGGAAAGCACTATTTCGTCCTTTTCTACAATGTACTTGCATTGTTTGCAGGTACCACACTTTGTGGTACCCCATCTCCCTCCTGTATCCAAATCCTTTTCAAATTTCCTTTCCAACAGTGCCTTGATGTTGTTACCCTTTCTTGTAACAAAATGTGGCTCGTCCCCCACAATTCTAAACATCATAATAAAACTAGAATTAAATACCAGAAGGGGAATTGTAGGACAACTAATTTAGATGGCGTTTAAATTTGGAATATTGGAAGTTATTAAAAAGAATCTAAGGGGAGGTGATATCAAAAATAAAATAAGTGATAAGGAGGTCAGGTGGCAAATTAAATTGAATGCTTCTACATACCCTGGACTAAATGAGCAGATATCAATTAAGCCCATTTTAGAAGGTAGTTAAGTGTAAAATCAACTTGTAAATGAAACAATTTTTAAATGTTTTTTAACATGTATTTTTAAATATAAATTAATTATTATAGTTAAAGTACAGTTAATTTAATCATTTTTAGTTATTGTACAAATGTATCTATTTGTAATATAATAGGTAGGTAAAGCACATAAGTATGTATGTCAAAGCACTATAAGGTTGTCATATATTGTTTATGAAAAGGAGCAATTAGAACGGACACTAGCACTTTAAGAATCTTTGAACGAATGTCATGTGATGTTAGAATTTTGTTTAAATGGAGAACTGTTTGACAATGAGTTAGTTCTGATGAAGTCTTTTGATGAAAGCGCTTAACTGGATATTTTATGTTTGGTAATTAAAGTTCTTTTTATTTGATTCTCGAGTGCTGGTGTTATTGCGAGTCCATTTGGAACAGGCAGTATCGTTTACTGTTGGTTAATATGAAAAAAATAAAGAATTCTTTAATAAAGAAATTCACACCTTTATTGACATTAATTATACATATGATACCTCAGAGATTTATATATGGGATGCTCTAAAAGTGTATTTATTTGGTAAAGTTATGAGCAGGTATGGTACAAGGAAAAATAATGGGATAAGGAATGAACTAGTAGATATACAAGGAAAAACTTGATAATATCTGTCTGCCTGGGATGACATGGTTGGCAGACCTTGTTGCTTTGCCAGAGATGGCCTCCACCGGTCACCACTGGGATTCTGGATCCTGGCCAAGGCTCTTGTCCCCCCATTGTGCCTTTTTTTAGGTAATGTCCCAAAGACAAATCTTCCAACATAAAAGATCGGTCAAAAAAAGAATTGAAGGTCAAGCTGCTAAACGCTAGGAACCTTAACCTAAAAATGTACTACTTGAGGCTCTCCTTGCACTGGAAGATGCCGATGTCTGTGCATTCATGGAAACCTGGTTCAGGGCTGTGGAGAGCATCCCTGCCTTACCAGCCTATACCTCATTCTACACAATCTTACCCTAAAATGAGGTCAAAAAGACTAAGGGTGGTGGTGTCTCTATCTTCATTATGGCTAGGCACACCTCCAGACTGGTCTGCCAGCATGACGCACTGGAACTACTCCAGGTGCAACTGAGAGTTGGCAAGACACCCATCCAAGTTACAGCCAGCTATAGACCCCATCAATAACCAATGACACCCACTCCTCCTATCTGGATCTACTTGACTCCATCAAGGTACACCTAACAACTAGATACTTGGTGACTTCAACTACCCCACCATAGACTGGGTGAACTATTCCTGCACTAATGCACTCACTCAACAATTCCTTGACTTCATCAATTCTAATGCACTAGACCATCTCATCTCCCACAAGGGGAGATAACATTCAGGACTTGGTTCTCAACAACATGGGCAACTGCTGCACCACTAGCATAGTATGTTCTTCCCTGGTGAGAGCAGATCATCAGACTGTCTAGTTCAAGGTTTCTATTCCACCCAACCCCTCTTAGCCATAATCAAGCTAAAAAACTTGTCAAAATCTGACTACAACCTCTTAAAGGAGGCTGTCTGTAGCTTCACACCACTGCCCCCTTCAGAGGATTCAGACAACTATGCTGAACAGTATAACACCAAACAAGATGCATCAAGGATAAATGAGCTGTTGGTAAAACAGTTCAAAAATATGTCACAAAACATCCAACAAATCAAACAATGCTGAAGAATATGCCCATGCCGTATACAAGCACCTGTGCAACTGCATGGATTCAGCCATACCTAACAGAACCAAAACCTGCTCTTCAATGAAACCCAGACCGGTTTGGTGGACATCCTCTAATCACAGGCTTTCCAACAAAAGGAAGAAACTGTTGTCCAAGGGTAAAAAGAAACAAATTCCAAATTAGAAAACTCCCTCCTTAGCCTCAACAAGCATATTAGATCACTAGTGAAAACCTCCAAAGCCAATTATGAATCAAAACTAGCCTCCAAAACAAATGGAAACCACAAAGCCTTCTTCAGTTATGTCAGGAACCTCCATGGCAAATCCTAGGTTTGTTCCGAATTAGTACTTAACAGTATTACTTACACTGATCCTGTTGACTTAGCAAACCTGCTGGCAGATAGGTTCAGTGCAAATGCCCTTTTGACATTCCCGATACTTGTCTTGCACCTCACATCTCCATAGATCAAGTGTTGAAGGCCCTATCCAAGGCAAAGAACACAGCTTCCATTGGACCTGATAGTATCTCAGGCTATATTCTGCACCATCTCTAATAAGAAATGGCTTCGCCATTGAGCACCCTATTCAATCAAGCCCTAAGTACAGGCTTCATTCCAGCAGACTGGAGAACTGCCATTGACATCCCCTTGCACAAAGGCGGTGCCATTACTGACCCTGGAAACTATTGCCCCATTAGCATGATATGTCTGAACTGTAAAGCCATGGAGCATATTATTATGGCTCTCATAAACAAGGACATAGGCAATCACCAAGCACTTGACCCCACCTAGTTCGGAATCATCAAGGCCAGATCTTGCCTGTTGAACCTAGTTGAAGTCTTTGAGAATGTCATCAAGGACCTGGATGAGAGAAAGTCAGTACATACACCTTACCTTGACTTGGCCAAGGCCTTTGACATAATTCCCCAATCAGGCATCATTGAAAAGCTGACACAACAGGTGGGCAGCCAACTGGATCACTAACAAGACTGTCAAGGTCAAAATAGGCATCTCCAACTCCGATAGCAGACCCATCACTAGTGGAGTGCTCCAGGAATCTGTCCTGGGACCCCCTACTGCTTGGCATTGACTTACAGAGGTCCAGGCAAAGACAAAAGTGTTGTGGCTGACCATGTTCTTGGACAATTGTACACTGGGTGCTGTCATTGACTCCCCAGATTATATTACCATACTGTAAGAGGGTCTCACAGCAACTAATGACTGGTGCCAAAGTCAAGGCCTCAAGCTAAATGCAAAAAAAGTATCATTATATCATTCGGCAGAAAAATGGCCCCCACTGATTACCACATCAATAACAACCCCCTAGACACACAATCTGTGGTGAGAGACCTGGGTACTCAAGTTGATAACAATCTCACATTTAGCATCACATAGTGGCAGTGCTCAGAAAAGCCTTTTACTTGGTTCATCTCATAAGTAAAGGGATTGCATCCAGAAAATATGAGGTTATTACCTCTCTATACTCCTCCCCCCTCATTATAACAATAACTGAGTATAATGCTCCATTTGGTATGTACCTCTCCAAACATCTGCACCAACTGAAAAGACCACAGAAGTACCTCACAAAAGGAATTCATGGCCTCAAATCCAGTCCTATGTGGACAGGCTCAAATCATTATCACCCCACCTGGTATCATTCAGATTGCTTAGAGGTGACCTGTGTCTCGCCTATAAGGCAATCTCACACCCAGCCCTACTAGAGATGCTCCATATCTGCAAGTCTAACTTCTCGCTCATTACCCACTTGAAAGGCCTGAATCTAATATGCAACATCAACAAAACCTGCTGGAGAGATACATCAGCTGATGAATAGTGAAAAATTACTAACTGTAGATTATATTATAAATAAATTTGATTTAAATAAAGAAATACGGTTAGACATTCAAATTTGTAGACAATCAGTTAAATATAAGATTAATTTAATGCAGCCAATCATGGGTGCCAGAACCATAGAGCCAGGGGGAGGGGGAGCACCCCTACTTTTACACCTAAAAGACCTGTCAGACAAAATGAATGAAGTGGAGTTTTCATGCTAACGTGGATTTGCATGGGAAGTTAAACTAACTAAACTAGCTGTTCTTGTTCTCTTATTCCTCTGTGTTACAGGAGTTATGCTGCCGCTGTTCTGTTGGTGCTGCCAGAGTTATGCCTGTAAGAAGAGTTTTGTTCTTTTATTTGCAGGAGGTATGCTTCTCGTGTGTGTGTGTGTGTGTGTGTGTGTGTGTGTGTGTGTGTGTGTGTGTGTGTGTGTGTGTGTGTGTGTGTGTGTGTGTGTGTGTGTGTGTGTGTTTGTGTGTGTGTGTGTGTATGTGTGCGTGCGTGCGTGCGTGCATGTGTATGTGTGTGTGTGTGTGTGTGTGTGTGTGTGTGTGTGTGTGTGTGTGTGTGTGTGTGTGTGTGTGTGTGTAAAATGCCCCAGTTAGGTATACTTGGTGGTTAATGTTCTTCACGCTCAAACAAGAGCCTGAATTCTCTACCCATACCATCACTTGTGATTCAGGGACTTGAGTCCATAGCTCTCAACTGTCCAAATTTTCACAGAATATTTGTCTCATACTTTTGGTCTGTTCCTCCTAAAGTTTGTGGTTTTCTGGCTAATAAGTGAGAATGGAATTCACTAAATAATGATAGCCCTTTAAGTTTCAGTGTTCCTATCTTTCAGGAAATACATGGTAACACAAAGCACTTTATTTTAGCAATTTTCTAAGACTATACCAGCAATATTTAAAATGTGTCCCTGGTTTTTGGCCTTTGCCCCCCCCAAATCAATTTTAGCTTTTTCCAGATTTCTTAAGCTGCGAAGTTGTGAGATTTAGTTGAGTGTCAAGTGGATTTTCCAAGGAGCTGAGAGCTTTAGGGGAAGAGTAGTTTAGTGCTACTTATGCTAAGTAATTTGCATTGTTAGTAGCACAACAGGCAGTACACTTGCTTTTGATGCAGAAGGTGGTGGGTTCTACTACCACAGTATGCAGATGGATTGTTGATACTGTACTGTGCTGTACTTTAAAGGGGGTGGATGCTGCAGTCCTATGAATGTCCTCCTTTGGAGAAGTTACCTAGTAACTCTGTTTCTCTTATCAGTTTGCCATCCATTCCCCATTGCAAAATTACTAGCTTATCATTTTGCTAATGTAACATAGGCAATTTATTCTTCAAGGGCAAGAGGCACTTTATTTGTAGATGAAAACAATGAAATATAAAGTTGTTTGCTAGCAGCAACCTCTTTATTTGTTACAGATCCCTTTAATGTGAAATTATTTAAATTACTTACTTCTGCAGAGATTTTGCATATTTACTGATGTTGGTGGAATTTAATGATAGATGTTTGAGTGGCCTTTTATGGTTGAAATTTTCTGAAATGGGTAGTTTTTTCATTATTGGTTCATACATTTTGTTTCATTGCTTACTAGAAGACTGTTCCAAGCTATACATTTAAAACACATTCTAACAAGTGGTGCTATATTATAAAAGGAATATAATTCAATACAATCATGTTAATACAATTAGGAAGGTGAATCAAAGAATGCATACATGTATGCTTGCTCACATGATGCAGTATTTCAAAATAGGTGAAGAAACCAGTCACCAATGGAGTCCCCCAGGGTTTGGTGCTGAGACTGTTTGGCATACACATCTCAAAAGTAGAATGAAATACCAGAGGGCTTTTGCTGACTAAGTTGGAGATGACCGCAAGCTAGGAGCAGTTATTGAATCCCCAAATGACTTAGCCATCATGCAGGAAGGTTTGTCCCAAACAATAACTGGTGCCAGAATCATGAATTGAAACTAAACTCCAAGAAATACATTATCGAATCTTTTGGGAAGTCATCTACTCCAGGGAACTTCCAAATTGACAATGCTTCCTGAGAACTGACCCAGTTGTTTGGCATTTGGGAACTTGTGTGTACAGTCACTTCATTTTTGACCAACATGTGCCCAGAGTCATAAGAAAGTCTTTCTATATTGCACAGATTATAAACAAATTGATTTTGACTAGATCTAGAGATGTTATTGTCCTCTTTACAAAGCCTTCATTAGGTCAGTCATTTTGTATAATACCCACTTTGGCATGTATCTGTCCAGACCCATGCAACAATTGGAATACCCACAGAGATATCTTACTAAAAGGATACAAGTCCTAAACAATAGGTCTTGCATGGACCACCTCAAAGATTTATCACTATACTCAGTATCCTACAGAGTGCTTAGAGGTGACATGTCTGGCACAGAAGACATCCTCTGACCTAATACAGATGGAACATGTCAAATGGCATCAGGAATACTCAGTCCAGGTATCGAAACTGAGCGTTGTGGAGAGATGGATATATATATATCACAGAGGCTACTTCTGTTTGAGAACAGACTATCCATTCAAGTAAAACAAAACTCATCCCTGTCCATATTCAAATGCAACTTGGATCTAAGGATGGGTAATAGAAAATGTACTCCAGGATTGCCCCTCATGCCATTAATGGATAGAGGCAATTCCTAAGTGCTGCATCCCTTACATGGGTCCCCTCAAATTATCTGTAGTATGATCACATTTATTCTCACTAGGCCTACTATACAGTTATCAGCCATGGGATAGGTAAGACCAATCAGGAAATGTTAATTCAAGTACCAAAAGGGAAATTGGCTAAGCTTAAAATGTCCTCCAAGTGAACCTATGCTGTGGTAATAAACATTTTTAAACAATTGCCCTTTGTAGATCACTAAGTGCCCCTCTCACCTGCCCCCCCAGTCTTCAACAGCTTCCGGCAACTCTGCAGACAACATTATGAAACACTATTCATAAGCTTATTGATCTTTTAATTATTTTGTTATATCAGAACTTATTGGGGAAAGGACTGCTATCTAATATATATAAAGTGGTTAAAAATTCAACAAAATATTATAAAGAAAGATATTTGGATTATTTCAGACTTATGAACAAATATCTATCCAAATGATGATAAAAAATTAATGCTATTATCATCAAAACAAACTACAGCCTCACCAAAATGGAAATTATTCTCTTGGAGATTCATGCATAGAACCTTTGTCACACCAGGTGGGTAGCCAACTGGATCACTGACAGGACTCTCAAGGTCAAAATAGGCATCTCCAACTCTGATAGCAAACTCGTCACTAGTGGAGTTCCCCAGGGATCTGTCCTGGGACCCCTACTGTTTTGCTTTGACTTCTCAGATATCCAGGCAAATACAAAAGGCCTGTGGCTGACCAAGACTGTGGATGACTGTAAGTTGAGTGCTGTTATTGACTCCCCAAATTATGTTAACATACTGCAAGTGGGTCTCACAGCAACTAATGACTGGTGATAAAGTCAAGGCCTCTAGCTAAATGCAAAAAAAAGTATTATTATGCCATTCAGCACAAACATGGCCCCCACTGATTACCACATCAATGGCAACACCCTAAACACACAACCTGTGGTGAGAGACCTGGGTACTCAAGTTGATAACAATCTCACATTCAACCATAATGCCACGGCATTGGTCAGAAAAGCCTTTTACTTGGTTCATCTAATAAGTAAAGGGACTGCATCCAGAAAAAAGGAGGTTATTACCTCTCTATACTCTTCCCTCATTAGACCAATAGTTTAGTATAATACTCCATTTGGTATGTACCTCCCCAAACTTCTGCACCAACTGGAAAGACCACAGAAATACCTCACAATGAGAATCCATGGCCTCCAACACATGTACTATATGGACAGGCTCAAATCACTATCACTCTACTCGGTATCATACAGATTGCTCAGAGGTGATCTGTCTCTCGCCTACAAGGCAATCTCGGACCCTGCACAACTAGTGATGCGCCATATCTGTAAGTCTAACTCCTTGCTCATTACCCCCTCAAAATAATTGAATCTAATATGCAACATCAACAAAACCTGCTGGAGAGATAGGTTTGTCTCGCAGAGGCTGCCCCATCACTGGAAAAGACTTCCCATACATGTCAAACAGAGTACCTTGCTGACCCTCTTTAAGCGCAGCCTAGATGAGTAGAAAGGAAACCACAAATTTGTCCCAGGGATTCCATCTGTGCCTCTCAATGACAGGGGAAAGAAGTGCTGACTGAGGTTTGTTTTTGAGGATAAACTCTTGGCTAGGCTGGTAAAGGGCCCAAGGCCATTGCCCTAGTAACCTCCTATGATCCTATAATCCTGTAGATAGCCTAAAAGGAAATAATAACTTGTCAAAAGAAATTAATAACTTGACCAGTAGTATTTAGATATTTTAAACCACAAAACTATGATTAATCTAGAAAAGATCAAAATAAGCAATTATTCTATAAATCATAAGTCCGTGCATAAGTTAGCTACTACAACAAAATGATTATTAAATCTAATCATAAAAAAGAGTTATATTCTCCTAATGGTAAAAAGGTTACTGATACAGAAGATATTCTAGGAGTATTTGGGGCTCACGTTAATAAAATTGATCAATATAATCCAACAATGGAGTGACAAAATGCAATTAAAGCATTCTTTAAAAATCATACTAAAATAGATTATCTGAATACCAGATGAAATTATTAGTCAGGCCTGTTTCAATGTCCGAGGTCAAAGCTCAAATGAATAAATTAAAATCTAATAAGATAATAATGGCATAATACCCATGTTATACAAACTAATGCCTAAAGATGCTTTGAGTGTTTTGCTCAAAGTTTTTTTTCAATAGTTAAAGGTCTAACAAAGGTTCCACCATCTTGGAAATATACTCTTATACTTCTGATTTTAAAAACTGATAAAGATCCAAAAGAATGTACCTCATATAGACCAATGTCACTATTAAATATTGATTATAAAATATTTATGGAATTCATGCTTGCAGAATACAACAATTTCTTCAATTTCTGGTAAATAATGACCAAACTGGTTTTATAAGAAAAGAAATTCTTATGATAATATTAAAAGAATACTAACAATAAGGGACTTTGCTAATAACATAAAAGATAAACTAACATTAATAAGCTTAGATATAAACAATGCTTTTAAGTCAGTAAATTGGAAGCACCTTATATTAGTTTTAGAAGAATGTAAATTTTGAATTAATTTCTTACAACATATTAATCTTCTTTATAAAAATGTGTTTGCTTACATAAATATAGGTTCATACACTTCACAGTCAGTTAAGATTACCAAAGGAACTAAACATGGATGTCCTCTCCCACATTTGCTTTTTATTTTAATTATGGAACCATTTGCAAATTATATAAGATCAAATTTGGATATTAGAGGCATACAAATAAACAATAATCTGAGTTCTAAAATTCAGTTGTTTACAGATGATATTATTTTGACCCTGAAGGATTGTAATATTTCTCTTTTTCCTGTATTTAATGCTACAGAAGTCTTCTAGAAGAAGTCAGGGCTTAACTGTAATGAAAGCAAAACAAACATTTTACCTATAAATTGTAGTACCTATAAAATGGATGAAGGATTTTCTAAATATATTGTATAAGATAAAAGATTAACTATTTAGGGATAACCTAAACAGCTAATATTAAAAATATAATAACTTTTAATTGTGATAATAGTTTAAGTTCTATAAAGAATCTTATTAATAATCTTATTAATAAATGGAATAAGCTTTCTTTAATATGGAAGTGAGACTTTCATTAATTAAAATGATTATTTTACCAAAAAATGTTATTTATAATACAATCTCTATCACTTCCTCCACATACTAGTATAAAAGAGTTTCATTCCTTAATCATGAAATTTCTATGGCTTCCTAACAAACTTAGATTCGTTTTAAATCATCATATTAGGGATTAGTGTTTGGGTGACATTCGTTTTCCAGATTTAGAATTATATTCATTATCATCAATTATAAAAACAGTATGCTTTTGTTTAAATAATAATTATACAGCCAAATGGAAAGAGATGCACAAAAGCATTTGATTAAAATCTAATCAATTGATAAGTTTACACCATCATAAAATATTAACTAATAATTTTCATTCGTTAATAAAAGATGTTTTTTCAGATAGTAAAAGCAAACCAATCAATTATTATATTTTCATGATAATGATCATCTTTAGAAACTTTCTTTACAAGAATCCAGAATATAAAGTATGGATTTTCTTACAATTTCTTATAGGTCATCGCCAAAATAATATAAGTGCATTTAATTTATCAATAATGATTATAGTTAAAGAAAAAAATGATATATTGATATCATTTGATAAACTGTGAAAAATTACAAACTGTAGATTATATTATAAATAAATTTGATTTAAATAAATAACTATGGTTAGACACTCAAATTTGTAGACAATCAATTGAATATAAGATTTATTTAATGCATCCAACATTAAGAAACTCTATTCCTAAGTTTATTGATCTTTTAATAATTTTGATACATCATAACCTATTTGGGAAAGGACTTCTATCTAATATATTTATAAAGTGGTTAAAAATTCAACAAAACATTATACAGAAAGATATTTGGATTATTTCAGACTTACGAACAAATATCTATCCAAGTGAAGATGATCGAAAAATTAATGTTATTATCATGAAAACAGAAAATTTCTTTCTTAGGAGAGGTGGAACAGCCTGTGGTCAGGCTCGTGGGCGGACAAGAGTGGCAGGCTTGTCCCACTTTTGTTCCCCCTCCTGATATTGGGTGTTGATGCAAGGAGTTTGAGGATGAAAGTGAGTGGTAGAATGCTACTTTGATTAATAAAGATAAGTGAATGGTGGTATAGACACAGTTCATTTGGACAGGGTGAGTGGGGGTACGCTGCCTTGATGTATGGTACATGGATTTCACACGTTGTAGTTATAAGGTTATTCAAGTTATGATTAAAATTTTAAATGATGCAATAAGGTTATGTTGGAAGTTAGTAAAGGTTGTCAAATGTGATCTGGTGTGATGTGTTTTTATTGAAGGGGACTGGGACAATTAAGATTGTCAATAAAATGCCATAGAAGGGTACCAGAAGTGGTGGGCAGAAATACTGTCAAGTACTACACTCAAAGCAGCTGCACATACATAGATATAAGAAGCTTACTACAGCTAATACATACGCAAAACATTTTTCACATTCATGCTGAATAATGAAATTGTGAATGCCTGCAAGGTTTACAATCTATGCCAGAAGCAGTAAACTTAAAGAAAATGCAATGTCTCCAGACATCAAACAAAGTGAACCAAGTAAATTAGTGAAAAAGCTAAAAACAAATGTAATGCTCAAACAGTAGCTTAGAGCAATTAGCACAGCATTGTGATTTACTCTTTGTGGTATTATAATATCGTATGCATATGCATATTGTGTTTTAAAAGCCTGAAGACAGACATTAATCAAAAACACTACTCACCATAGTGGTGACATTGCCAGACAAAGGAATCTTTACTTAACTCCAGTCTATGGGTCACTCAGTAAGTACCAGACAGCACAAGTTACTATGATAACAATCATATCCCTTTAACAGGTACATTAGGGAAAAACTTAATGTATAAGTTAAGAGGTTGCAGTACTAACAAAGTATCATATACAAAGATAAGTCTTCATCTGTGTCCCTCAGTACAAAACACAGTAAAATCAGTCAGAGAGGCATGAAGTGATAATATTATGTATAATTAAACTACCTAAGAATGGTACCAAGCAATAAAGGAAGATATCAAAACAAAAATGTACCCTGTCCCATCCCCCAACCCCAGATTGGGAGAGACTAAATACATAGCAAGTGCCTAATA
Organism: Protopterus annectens; assembly: GCF_019279795.1. Classification (NCBI taxonomy): domain Eukaryota; kingdom Metazoa; phylum Chordata; order Ceratodontiformes; family Protopteridae; genus Protopterus; species Protopterus annectens. Next base: position 825,355,543 of record NC_056730.1, read on the forward strand.
CCGGAAACATACACTTGCACTTAAAACATGCAAAGAGCAATCCAAGGATAAAAGATAAAAGGTAAGAGTTACAACAACTATAAAATGAAAAAAAAATGCCAGATATGCAACACATGTTAAACCAGGAATAAGTAGCACCAAAACGTCCATAAGCATTTAAACTGTATGAGGGAGGCACTGCTATCATGACACATCAATATACTAGACAGCATGCTAGCTCTGACCCCATAGACATAACACACTAACAGAATCATAAGTAAGAATTACCTCACTGCTAGTAAGTTGGGAGGGAAGCATCAACACCTGACCATAATAAGGTAATGAGCCTAGTGGGTGAAGAGGTACGCTTAATATCTGCAACAGTTTTATTGTGGCAGCTGCTTTATGTTCTCCCAGCAGCTGAAGGGGCTTTTTCACTGGTGGGTAGAGAGTTAGTAATTAAGTCTCCCTCTGGAGTAGTCTCTTCCTTAAGATCATCAAGTAGCAGATAGTAGTTTGGTAACTCATGTGTAGCGTCCTGTTTTTGGCGACATTGAGATGATAAACAGATGAGGTTTGCTTGCAGCTGTTATGGACAAACATAGGATCTTTGTTATCAGGTGGCTTTGCAGAGTGTCATAATACAGAATGAGCTTACACTTCATGTCCAAGGAAGACGCATCGATATCACTTGCAGAATGGTCAGCCCTTGCCACTATTGCACTGGCAGCTTTCTGAGGTGTTTTGTTAAAAAATGGATCAGCCTTCAAAGGAAACTGAAAAGGTAATCACTATCTCTGTCACTAAACAGTTACAGTTGTGGAGAACATTTACTGGATTGCATAACACATAGCCTTAAATCACATGAAAGCTGGTATAAACATATTGCACTTGCTAAGCAATGCAGTACTGAAGTCAGGAGAAACATGAGCTAGTGCACTGTGTTTTGCTGGTTAATTTCTGGTCATGAGCTTTCATTAGAACCGCCTCTCTGTGCCTCTGATTTATAAATTTAATAATAAAATGACTAGGTAAAATGGAGAGGGTCCTGGTATTAATCCTATAATCTCTTATAATCTCCACTGTGGGAAAGCCCCTTAAAAGCAGCCCTGACTCTTTTTTTTTTAAATCAAGCATCTGGGTGCAATTCAGTGCACCCAATACACTTTCTGGTAACCCCATAATTTGGGGATTGTTTTTCTAGGGTCTGTTCTCATTGCCATCGGTTTTTAGTGAAAGTTTCTAGTTCCATGCATTCATGAGTTTATCATCTTCACAAGCCCAATTGCTGCTCATATCTCTTTGTTCCTGCTAAAGCCTTCTTATTAACAGAAGTACACTGCTTCTTCTTATACAGATAAGGCCTAGTGCCTTTATGTTAGCAAGAACCTCATGCAGCACTGAAGGCAATGAGTTATTTGAAGATTGTAGAGTTAGGAAATCCATCATATTTCATTTAGCTCCCTGTGAAGCTTGCTGCTCCAACATGCTGACAACGATTGGATCTTCCTCTGCCACGTGCATACTACCACATAAAATTCCCATGTATGCGCACAAGTAGATGGAAAACTCTGCAATTCTTCAATCACCATATGAATCAAAGATAAATAGACAGTAAGATGAAAAGGACAGCAGACCTCACTTAACCATAACAATGTATAGAATTGACAAGTTGAGAGTGTCAGCAGCAGATTAATGATCTGTTTACGAATGCATTCTGTTAAGAATTTCTGCAACTTTTTTAATAGGCTAATAAACAGTTAACAAGGGTGGAAGTTGTTAGTTTTGGGGATAATAGGTAATGAATAAAGTGGTAGACTTCACTACGATCATAATATTCAATTGTACTAAACATAACAATAACAGTGGTGTAATTATAGTGTAAGATATCATAATATTATACAGCAGGATGCGAAAAGCAAACTGAAGGGGAAATAAAATAGGAAAGATAAAACCAAGGAGTGTAATGCAAAATTAAGGAATTATTTTGGATGTATTTTGAATGATCACTGAATAAGAAAGTTATAGCGACTATTTTCTTTGGAATGTTTAAATGAATGTTAATACAAATTATTACAGTGGATTTTTAGTGTTACGTTTATTGAAATGATCCTTGAATACCTGTTGCAACTAAACAAGAGGTACTAGATTTCTAGCAGCTGTGTTAGTTACCTTTGGAATAGATTGAAGTGATAATGATTTAAATTCTCATTCATAATATTGGTACTGAGAAATTTTTGCTTTAATGTAATTGTGGAAGTACTGATCTTAAACAGGTTTCTAATTTCCATGTTTAAATGTGTGGATGACAAAGAAAGCAAAAGAGAGAGAGAGAGTGTCACCAAAAATGGATACCATTTGTATGCCTAGTGCAGTTTAGAATACAAGCATCAGAACACATGATATTTGTGTTAAAATTAACTGCAGGATATGTGTCATTTATGTAACTTACATCATAAAATTCACTATGGAATATGAAATGCAGTTTTTGCATCTCTTTTTAGCTCCCTTTAAGATCTTTCTTTTCCACTGGTTTTTACCAAGCACATCTTAACTGCACTTGAACTAACTCTAACACATGTGCATGGGGCATTGAGGAGATTAAGGCACCCAGGACAGCCTCATACTGTAGCTGAGGACTGTTTTCTTTTTAGCCCCCTCCTAAACCAGCCCAGTACCTCTCTTTTGGGAGGGGACACAATGGATGTTAGGGCTGGACTGCAAGGGGCTGATGCCAGCAACACTGCCCCTACCACCAACAGGCAGCAATGTGTGGTTGTTTCCTCAGTCTCCAGCAAACAAAGTGAATGAGCCGTGAACATGTGGACCCCCTCCACATCTTCCTTGCCTGTGCATCAAGCATGGGAACCACTGTCTGAACTTGTCTTACCTGTGCTGTAGTCAAGGCGTTGTCTCTGTCCACCAAAAGTACAGGATCAATATGAAATGCATTTGGTTTACATAATATACTTCAACTCACTCTTCATAAAATCTTAACTCTAAAAAACATTTTGCTCATTGCTGGAATACTGTTTGGGCTATAACATCAATCTGGTTATATTTTTAAAAGTAAATACAATTTACTAGGGATTAGCATACATATTCATGCTCATAATCTGCATTAGTCTGAAACAAATTACTTCTACATGCAGTATGCACATTGACTGTTGCTGGTCTCTGGCAGTCAGTGGGTTAGGAGATAAATGTCACCAGTGCCTCCTGATTTTTTGAGTGACTAATGTACTATTATATTATTGTCCTACTAGAACAGTATTAATGAACCTGCATTGAAATAATAGAGTTCAGGTGGCAACTTAGTCTAAAAAAATTGAAAACATTAGTTTGAAGTTCCAATAGGACTATGAGCAGATTTATGCATTATTCTATTTTCTATACCTTTGCTATCCAGTACAGGGTTATATGGAGAGAGCTTGTCCAAGGAGATAATGGAGGCAAAGTAGTTACCAGTATGGGAATGGATGCAAGTCAGTTACTGGACACACACCTGCACACTTTCATACTCATGTAGTCAAGGACACTTGAGCATCACCAGGGCAACTGCAATTATGTCTCTGGAATTTTGAAGAAAACCATAGATCCCTCCAAAAATGTAACGCAAACATAGGAATAATGTTTCAGAGTTCACACAGAATGCACCCAAGTCAAGGACTACACAAGGAACTAAGCAGCATACAGAGACAAGAATAAGTGCCACAACATTATTCCATATCCGTTTACATTCCATGATCTTTAACAGTCTTTAATCAAAGCACATGCTGCTTTGAGAATGCTGCAACTCACTGACAATACAGATTACATCCAATCTACATGAAATCATATTGTTAACATAATTTCAACATCTGATCAAAAACTGTTTCTTCTAGAGCAGCAGACTTTTTCTATGAAATACCAATTATGCCAATTCCGCCAAATGTGTTTGTCTGCAGTTGCATTGAATGTTGCATGTAAAACAGTGACAAATTAAAAGCATGTACTGAAAAACAAAGCCCAATAAAGGATCAAAGGGTAACCATTGTCATAAATTGCATTGACCTGCTCTGCTCCTGAACACACACAAATATGTTAAAGAATATTTTATTATTGCCTGCCCCTGCACATTCCTGACACCTTATTCATCACACAGCTACCCACTTGAAGAATAATGCTGCCTTATGTGATAGACAGATGATGGACAAAGGCCACTACTCTTCAGGATAGCCAGAGGATGACTGAAATGTATCCTGCATACATACTGCTGATATGTCATTTATCAAAGCTCATTTAACAAGTGGACGAGGAGAAGAAGTTAAAAAATATGCTGTGGCAGTTGCACGCCCAGGTCATTTCACACTGATCTGTGTTCAGTGGGGAATCATTACTTACACAGCAGCCCTCTACATACATCATACTCTGCCCTTTGAAAGTAGGACTTCTCCACCAATGTACAAGACAAATATGGTGATATGTCAGTGGGTATTCTTATCTGCATAGTAATGATTATGGATATGGCAATGGTATAAAAAGTAATATGTCTGTTATTCCTATATGAAGGCATGCATGTATGCACTATTTTCTTTCTATCTCACTTTGTGCAAGTGATCAGATAGGGAGATAAACTGGGATGACAGCAAATGTTGTTAGGTTCCCAGAACTTATGTCTATCATAGAAGTTAACCAAACATATCTGTATAACCAACCCTGAAAGAAATCCAGCATCACAAGCTTCACATCAGAGATACCTTGGCTTGAACCTTGAAGACACTCTTTCCTTTCGACCCCATGCCATGGTTACAATTAAAGAAGTCCTTTCTCAGCTCAATCTCTGCATAGAATGACAATCCTGTTATCCAATGAAGCTAGAATGGATATTGCCAAACATATTTTTCTTCCAAAATTATACTATGCCTTTCCTATCATAATATTAAATTCTTCTGCTAGCATAAGTCTTAATACAATACACTCTAACAGAGTTTGTCATTTTATAACACTTGCAGAACCTAAGATCCACCATTGCCTCATACTTGAAAACACTAACTGACTACATGTAACTGCATAGACCACCTTTCCTCTTTCTACTTTTCTTTTCAGACTACTTAACAAACATACAAGCCCACAACTGTACACTAAAATAATACTCATAACCAGTGCCTGTGGTCTCAGAGATTCAGATGAGGAAATTTTATCCATAAAAAGCCTTTCCTTCAAATCGGTTGTAGGTAAAAAAAAGCTTCCTTTAATTTGGCACCTGCCTGCTGAAGTCACCTTCCTCTAAGACAGCAACAACCTCTAATTTTTCATGAGAAAACACAAAATAACATCTAACTGAATGTGAGTATAAACATTTCCGGGATGATAAGTAATTCAAATACCAATATGTTATTAAAAGAAAACGTGATATGCACTGCTCTTTTGTACATGAAGCTCCTTGAGGTATGTTTTTTTTCTTTTCTTAATACACTATATCACTACTTTTGCCACTTCTGTTAATTCCTACATCATTTACTAACATGACTAAAGCTGTAATGTACAGAGTTTTGCTGAACTGAATATGGCAACCTTTTCTTATTGAACGTGAATCAGTTACCTGAATTTTTCATATAGTATGTGTAAAATTGTAAAATACTGATACTTGTATGTATAAACCTAACTTAGGTTTGCCCTCTTGAGCTGTGGTTGTAGATTAAATGGGCCTTTGGGTCAGCCCACCTACAGGGTTAACAAATAAGAAACTACAGAATTCTTACCTTACAACAATATACGCTGATCTAATTTTAATTATCCTAGTTTACCATTAAATACAGTTTTGCATCTTGCTTCATAGACTGTTATAGTAAGGAAACCTAGACACAATTAGATTTCTCAACATAAACAGATACTTGCAAATAAGTATAAACTATTTATGCATGTGTATATATCTATATATATATATATATATATATATAAAACCGTGTGTGTGTGTTTCTTTGTATCTCAGTGTCTAGTTCAAAACGAATGGAATAAACGTCACTGCTAATGTAAAAAAAATGTTTTCTACTAGTGTAGCTTGTAACAGAATACTAAAAGATGAAATATCTTTGACTTCTGCTAATTATAGTAAAATGTCTGATATGCAAAATTAATATTCTTGTATTTCGTAAGAACCAGTATTGCCTTCTATTAACATTAAATCTAAAATTAAAATCCCTGTCAACTTTTCCCTCTCAGTCTCTTCTTGATCAAACTCATATGTTGCAGACTAGCACAGGTCTAAGTTTAAAGTGTAGGCCTCATCTGTTTGCACAAATAGGAAAGCAATGTCTGCTACATTAGTGTGAAAAGCTTAATTGGAAGAAAGGATCCCTTTTGGATAAATCTCACAATAACAATGTGGTTAAGGCTAGTGGGGCCGGCAGTTACAGGAACCAATGACACTTCCAGGAATATGTGCATTCCTTATGAATTTGTGGCTAATTCAATTACCACAACAGCTGATATTTTTTTCTCAAATAAAATACACAGCAACAAACACTGTTGATTTTCCATGGTTGAGACAGACACTCCTCAATCTAATTTCTCCAAGAAGTTAAGAAGGATAAAAGAGTAGGCACTGTCCTAGGACAAACCAGACTGTGTCTGTAAATATTACTGTGTTCACCATTATGCTCTGCAGCTGTGACTTCTTGAGAACAAGTGTAACATTTTTTAACAGGAAAAGGAGAAGCGTAAGTCACGCACACTATTTAAAAATAAATAACTTCATATGCCTTTACAAATGACTGCTACTTCCTTCCCTATTTTAATTTTTTGTGAAAGAGTAGAACACAAGTGTGTATGTGCTTCAGTTGTATTCTGAAAACTATTCATTAAGACAACATTCATAGATCTCCAGTTAATATAGTAACAAAAGAAATGTAGCACAGTGCCTGTAAGCATTTGCAAAATTAATCTGTTTCTGAAATTCATACCAAATACATCTAATTTAAACAACACACATTCTTCCAAAAGTAATATTTCCATTTGGGACACACACACACACACACACACACACACACACACACACACACACACACACACACACACACACACACACCACACACAGATATGCAGATATGCAGAAAAATCCTCTGGGCTTACGAAAAGCTAAATTTAAGACAGTCATTCTTTCTGGTACTTGTATTCTGGGAAATTGACATCATATGGCAGAATTCAAACTCTTTGCCTGCCTATACATCAGATCATCTGTTTTTGTTAATTTAACCATTAATATATTTTTTCAGTTTTATCTACATACATACACTTAGAAGCTGGGCAGATGTTCAGTGAACACACTGTTATTCTTTGCCCCTTAACCACTTTTGTGACATTATACAAAACAACCTAAAACATAAAACACAAAACCCTTCGTACAGAGATTCAATGCATAAAGAGCATAGACACATCAGTGATATGATTTTTTAAGTTAAAGCATAACAAAATATTTAATAAAATGTGGCTACTTATAGCTACCCTAAGTTTGATTAATACTCCTAATTTATTTGCAACAGAGCATAAATGACACAGTATTCATAATGAACATATTAGGAGTATGCGCAAAAGTATGATGTATACTACTCAGTTGCATGTTTTCATGAATTAAATTAATTCCTTGTTTTTTAAATTTCTGTTTTATACATATTTATATCTTCCAAAACCCATTCATGCTGTAACTCTCTATAATCACAGTCAGGTAACAGTATCTGTGTAAAAATGCCAGTGGTTATGTGTGGCCCTTTGGCTGACACATTGGTGCAGAGGTTAGCATTGTTACTTAACAGCAAGTTGTGCCTCCTGTGAAGAGTATGCATGTCTTCCCCATGTCTGTGTGGGTTTGCTCTGGGTGTTCTGGTTCCCTCCCACATTTCAAAGACATGCATCTGGAGCATTTCTCCCCAGGACTCCTCTGAAAATGGGCTCTGTTCCAGTTGGACTTTCCTGGTAAATAAATGTTAAATAAAAAAAAACGTATATATATATATATATATATATATATATATATATATATATATATATATATGAAAAATATATGTGTGTATATATGAACCACACACACACAAAATGCACAGGCACACATCTAAAGCACACGTCTAAAGCACACACACACACACACACACACACACACACACACACACACACACATTCCAAACATATTTCATGTATTTCAGAAGCACCCACTTACAATTATCTGTTCATATTTGTGCAATTGTTTTATATCCTTTTTGACTCCATGTCTGCAAACCATCATACCTCTACCATTGTGTCCTGAGCCCATTTCAACCCCTGTATGAGGGTGACAGTAGATCTGAGGGGCCAGTATCAAGACATCCATGGAGTTGGTTTGTGCCTTTGCTAACTCCTCACATTGAGTACATTTCTATTTGGGTCTAATGCCACATGTTATGGCTGACAAGAGCATTAACATTAATGAAGACATTCGGCCCCCTCCCCTTGCTTGTACATGTTTCTACCCCCAACCTGTAATGACTGTTATTAGCATCTTAGGACTGTCAAGCCCACATTCTTGTCTTCACCATTTTAGAACTGCACAGACCTCTACTTGTCTCCTTTTAATCATCTGAACAGACTCCCTGTTCCTTCTCCCAGAGCTGCAATTAGTTGTTACTCCCATCCTTCCTTGACTGGCTTATACAGAGCTCAAGCTGCTGTTCTCCTCTGGTTGTCTAGGCCATAGTTTAGTCTTAACAGCTGTATGCCACAGAAAGAGGTGCACACATTTTTTCCCACTTTTTAATTAAATGAGGTTTAGTAACAAACCAATTTGTCCAGGGACATCTTCAGAGGGGGTTGGACAAAAATAGTAGTGGGAATTAAGAGGATAGGTGGGGATGAAAGGGTTAAATGGGAATGAGGGATGATTGGGAGGAAATTGAGGTAAAGAGATGGAGGGGTTTAAGGGGTTTATGCAAGTGTAACTGAATAAGGAAACACATTTTGGCATGAACTTGCTACTTGCCATCCGTCCCCTTCTTTGGTGGAATAGTGGGGATTGTGGTTATTTTATCAATCTGGGTAGGGCAGAGTAGAGGGGCAGGCTTGCCCTCTTCTGTTCCCCCTCTGGCACCAGATGTTCATTTCAAGGAGTTGGGAAAGGAAAGTGAGCAGTTGGACGCTGCTTCATAAGTAAATAAGTGATCAGAGGTAAGTGCACTGCTTATTTGGTTGGATGTCTAATTCAATAAATGGTAAATGAAGTGAGCGATGGGACGCTGCTTCATAAGTAAAGTAAGTTAGAGAAGGTATGGACACTGCTTACTGCGTCAGGATGAGCGAGGTCACGCTGTCTTAGTTAACATTACATGGATGTTTATACTGTGATTAATATCAACTATACTATTTGTCAGTTGTAATTAATAAATATTGGTTAAAAAAGTTATGTTTACGGAAGTTTAATAAAGGTCGTCAGATTTCATTTTGTGTGATGTGTTTATTGAAGGGAACTGGTACAATTTATTTTGCAAATAAAATCACTCAGCAAATTCTCTTTGGTTCCTGAGCTATTTTAATCCAAAATAATCTCCTTCATAGTTTTGCAGGAATATACACATATATATATATATATATATATATATATATATATATATATATATATGGATCTACTTAATTTCACTGAAAACACATTTCACCAAATTTCTTTACACTGAGAACAAATCGCCAAAAGCACAAATTGCCAAAAAACTCATTTGACCAAATCTAATTTCACCAAAAATAGTACTGGCAGTGTATATGCCCTCCCCCCCCCCACTGTAGTGCGATTCTGGAGTTAGTATATATAGTTGGGGGGAGTGGGAGGCACAGCCCCACATACTGGGATGTGTAGGGCGCATAGCCCCCCTCCTAGCTTGGTTTTATACTGTCCAGCTTCTGTTAAGAGGGTAAGTAAGTAGTTTTTAATCAAACTAGGTGTGAGACTATGCCACCCACACCTCCCAACTATATATATTATGTCCAGGATCGCACTACAGTGGGGTAAAGGGCATATACACTGTCAGTGCTATTTTCGGTGAAATGAGATTTGGTCAAATTAATTTGCAGCAATTTGAGCTATCGGTGATTTGGTCTCAGAGAAATTAAATTTGGCAAAATGAGTTTTCAACTAACTGAAGTAGATTCATATATATATATATATATATATATATATATATATATATATATATATATATATATATATATATATATATATATATATATATATATATATGTGTGTGTGTGTGTGTGTATTGTAAATTTTCAAAATGAATGTATTAAGACTATAATTTTACAACTACATGAGGTGGACAGCATTTTGTCAAAAAAATGTAAGGAATAGATTTAAATGACTTAAATTTTCAAGAAACACATTTTGTTTTTTGTTAACAAACACTGCTCTTGTTAATTCATTTTAAGAATATACTACTGAAATAACTGAAATGCATATACTCGCACATATAATAAAAATGTTACTGTTGACTGCATTCTGTCATTGGCAATTTCAATATTTCTCAAAATAATAGTTTACATTATTTGAAGATTATAGGCTGCCGGTCTGATGAGATGTGTTATTATTTATAAGCTTACTATGAGAACAACAATTAAACCACAGCTACCTACAGGCAGTAGGATGAGATTCTGAATTGTGCTGGCTATTTTCTGTATCTTTTCTGCCTTTTTGGTCTGTGGATTACTATCCTCTCCCATCAATGGAATTTATCAGTTTAATCACTGATCCTTTCTTTTCTGATTTCCTTCCTCAAATCCAGACACAACAACCTGAAATCAGAACAGGATTTCTAATCCTTTTTTAGTAACTGGTAAGGACCTATCCCACATGCCACAGTAAAATTATATAAGAACGATAATTTGGAGATGACTTTTCTTTACTTTATATCCTGACTTTGACACTCTACACTTGCAAGGGGAAAATCATATCACATTGTTATGTCAAAACTGTAGCATGAAGAAGGCAAATTGTTTTTAACCTGTCTTATCTGAGTATACTTTTCTTGCCAGCAGTATATTTTACATTATGACTAGACTGAAGCTACACAAGCTAAGAACTTCATCCTAAGTAGGTTGCATGTTACTTAAGTTGAAAGTGCTGGATTACAAGGGCTTATGTTCAGATAAAGCTACATATTCTTACTCCTGTGGTTCAACCAAGAAAGAAAACAGGAGGAATTAAAGTGTAAGACTTTATTTTAAGTGGGTGAAAACTATGACTGGTGTGATGTCACATTTCCAGTGGTATACTTACTAGACACATTCCTCTACTACAATAAGATACTCAGAAATTCAAGGATATAACTGGTATGGTAGTCAAGAAAAGTTGAATCTGTTTGCAGATAATATTATTCTATACCTGACAAAACCAGAAAGTGACATTACAGTGTTATGGAACATGAAACAGTTTCAGATCTTTTCAGGATACAAAATTAATGAAGCTAAAACAAAGGCAATAGCGGTAAATTATGTACCCCCACACAAATTGGTTCAGCAATATCCATATTGATGGGGACATGATAAAATGAAGTATTTAGGAGTATGGATTCAAAATGTTTCTGGTGTGTCAGCTAAGGATATGTGGGAAGAGACTAAACAAAGATAATACAGAAACTGGGAAATTTGAGAGCTCTATTTTATGGATATGGATAGCAAGATACAAGCAGTCAAAATGTTTTTTGTTCCTTTAGTCTTATACATAGTTCAAGGATATTTTTATCAACAGAGGAGAAGTTGTGGATAGCAATTAATAAAGATCTGAAGGTCTTTATCCGGGAGGGGAAGACAGCAACAGTCGAGTAGGATAAACTGATTTTTCCAGTAGAATAGGACGGATTCCGATTACCCAATTTGAACGAGTATTTCATAGCTACACAGTTAAGCCTTCTATACATATCACAAGCAGAAAACTATAATTTAAAGTGGAAAGGGATGATGTTGAAACAGGGGGGAAGCTGAGTAAACAAGGAGATACTGGGAGTTTGGATGCAGGCCTTTAAGGAGAATAACAATAATCATACAGAATATTATATCCATAAAGTAGCAGAAAGTATTCTAAGAACTAAGCCAACATGGGAATAGAGAAAGGAAATTTTGCCAATAGGGATGATTGCAATTAGGGATATACAGAATATGCAATAGAGGGCTGGAATATATTGGAGAAAACTGGCAAAGGAATCAAGGTATTGGGAACAAATAACTAGAGAGGGAAAAGTAATAGAATAGGAAGAGGCCAATAATTTATTTGGACTGCAGGTTAGAGATTGCCTTCCTTATCAAGGATTGATATCTGAAAATAGGCAAAGTGAAAGAAATAGGGAGGTCCTAAATAAAGGACCAGCACTGCTAGAGTTTTTAGTAGAATCTAGAATAGAAGCTGCCATTAAAAAGGAATAATTAGTACAACATATAAAATATTGCATGATAACTATAAGAATCAATCAGAGGAGTTTAGAAAGGATTGGGAAAAGAGACTGGATAAGCAATTCACAAAGGAACAATGGGAGGATATATGTATGTCTCCCAAATATGCAACACAATCTAGAAGATTTAGGATTTTTGGTTGGAAATGTTTACACTGATATGTTTATACTGCAAGCAGACTCCAGAGAATTTTTCCTCAGGTAGACAGCAAATTCTGGAGGTGTGATGGGGAAGAAAGAGATACTTTGGGACATATTTTCTTGGAGTGTGGTGAGTTGGCGGACTTTAAGGATTCCCTGAGGGTTGCACTGTCAGAGATGCTGGGTGGGTGGATTGGTGTGATGAGGGAGATAATTTTTCTGAGATTTGATAAAGAATTGGAATTGCCTAGACACGGTAAGGCCTTGGTGTGTCTAATTATGGTGGCTGCCAAAAAAGCAATTACTAGAAAATGGACATCAGAATCTAAACCAACTGCATTAGAAGTAATGAATATAGTAAACTAGATAAAACAACTGGAATTTAGATCTTTAGAAAAGGGTAGGAGCAAAATACATAGGAAAAAATGTGAATTGTGGGAACAATACATACAGTGGAGGAATGAGGTTTAAAAGAAGGCAAAACTTAAATAAGCTATGTAATATTTGACTAAACATGATTGGGTAGATTATACGTGATGTGCAATGTTTTCAACTGGAAGTGTGTCAGTATGGTTTGTGATCTAAAATGCTTGCAACTAGTATTATGCCAGTGTAGTTTGTTTTCATTTACACAAATGTATGATTTCTTATGTTAAAAGTGATGGTTTAATAAAGATGTTTCTTGTTAAAAAAACAAAAGGGGCAGGACTTGAATAATTTATGTAACATTGCTTAAGTTATATGATATATAGCAATATATGTGAAGTATAATGTTTGTTAATACAGTTTGATTACTTTTGTTGTTGTTGTTGTTTGTCTTTCGGCTTTTTCCCGGTAAGGGCTCGCCACAGCAGAACTCCGGTCCGCTAATGATTGGCAGTAGATTTTTATGAAACGTCGAGGTGCCAGCTCGACCCCCAACCTTCAACGAAGGCATGCCCATTTATGCATGCATATCTTTCAAACACAACCCAACCGCGAGGAGGACATGCAGACTCCACACAGAAGGCACTCCCAAGCCAAGCCGAGAATTGAACGGGAGAACCTCTTGCTGTGAGGTAACAATGCTACCGCTGTACCGTTTGATTACTTTTGTATAAATGCAAATTTGCCTATGTCAGAAGTGATAATTCAATAAGGGTGTTAAAAAAAGATCTACTAAAAGTACCAGACAAGTTCAGTTAGAAAAGTAGCCACTTGCACTACCCCATTAACTAGTACATGCTTACTTAGTTTTGCTCTAACTACCCACATCTCAGTAAATTCTCACAGGCAAATTGCCAACACCAATCATTATGATCAAAGGTAAATAATCTGCTTTCATTTACATTAACTCCAAGATATATCTGACTTCACTAAAGTAAAGCATTCTGCTCCCTGTTGCCCTGCTTCTTCATGTACCATCTGCTGCGTATTGTTGCATCACATTAGCTGTTCAGCTGGTGTCATTTAATTATCATTCTTTCTCATTTGCTATTTGAGTAATGCAGCTGTGATTCTTTTACCCTCAGCTTTATTATATCACTGCACTGCCATCACTCGTTGCAATTATCATGCTGTTTTTTCAGCTTAAGATCTGAATTTAGTCACCTTGCACTCGGTACATTATTGTAAGTGATTGGTTCCAAATAAATTGGTATTACAAGAGCTTAACACTTGCATATGGATGACTAACTTTATCACATAGCACACATTTTTTACAGAGTGTTCTGTAGAGTGCTGTGGTTAAATGCTTCCATTTAGGTTGTTATTCAAAAAACACTGCACTTCACCTTAGAAAAGCACTGATTCGGTATCTTTACTATTACATCAAGGTTTCAGATAGCCGGTGTTCTTCAATTTGTGCTCCTTACACTTTAGTGGAAGTTATTCCTAATGGTAGATTGTTACACTGCGTATACTATTGTGGTTATAGCAGATAACTCTCTACTGTTGTCAGATCAATGTTAATATTCTATTCAACTTAAGTTATAACCTTGTAGCTAGAGAAACTCTTAGTCGCTGAAATCTAATACTCCACCTAACTTAGAAGGCCATGGTTATTTATAGCATACTGGCCAAAATGGTGCAGAACTACCACAACCATACTTTACAACAAGAAAGGCAACAGTGTGTTGCTTCTGAGGTAAAATGAGAGGTTAGGATGTTGTTGTTGGTTAGCAACTCACTTTATTGTACTTTGAAATAAATTATTTGGTTTTGTGTCAGACTTTCCATTTATAGACTTTAGAGTTACTCATAGTGTTTTATGATTAGGATTAAGGATAGAGTTTTACGGTTAGGATAAGAGTTGTTTTAGGAACAGAGTTTTAGTTTTATAGAGGGTTTTAGCATTAGGCTGAGGGATGAGGTTTAGAGAGAGGTTTTAGGATTAGGGATAGGGACAGAGTTTTAGGGTTACAGTGACTTCTTCTTCTTCTTCTTTCGGCTGCTCCCGTTAGGGTTCGCCACAGCAGATCAACTGTTTCCATATCTTTTAGGGTTACAGTGACACTTTCATATTTTGATATGGATAAAGTTTAGAAATAATGACAGAGTTTAGGATTATGTTAAGTGAGGAGGTTTAGGATCAGTACATCAGAACGATGTCCATTGCTTACAGTCAGAAGGCATAACTTGTGTTTGCATTCTAAGAAGCAAGATATTAAAAGCCACAAACATGCTTTTCCATTCTCCAGCCTTTGTTGTCAACATACTTAAGTGATTTCATTCCAAATCAACAGAACTACATCAGAATAATCTAAACCTCATTCCTATTTAAAACCAGCACCCACATTTAATATATTTAAAAAGACAGACTGTGTTAATCAATCAAAAACATCTTAAAAATAATACAAATTGGATGAAAAGTAATTTACAATATTTACAAATATGTATAAAGATAATTAGAAAACAAAAATTAGAAGTGTTGCATTTCATAAGTATGTATGTTCAATAAAAACATATATAACAATTAATATAACATCCTATGTGTATTAAATCATGTCAGCTTTTAACATTACTATAAATAAATAATCATTAATTCCTAGAATATGTGTGACATTTAACAATATATATCAAATACAGTGCACAAGACACAAGGTATGCCTCTCAATTTCACCCTCTGACATTTTTTGCCACCTTCACAAGTACATTAAAAAATACACTTTTTAAAACATATGCATGTTCATGAATGCTTACTGAGGGTGTTGATATAATCCTTTTTCTTATTATCTATTGGACTGAATGGTGAGTGCTTCCAGTGAACTTAAATATATGTTGTGAGTCTCCTGGGTCATGGAGGGGGTCCTATAGCTTGCAAAGAAGTGGTATAGCATTTTGCCTAAGGTAATGTGAATGCAGAGAAGCTCAAATGCATCATCATATTTGTTCAGCTTTGCAGCATATTTATTATTTTATTTAAATTGAGACATCTTCACTTTTATCCTCTGCTTGTGTGGTAGTTGGTCTAAATGTGTGGAAGGTATTATAGTCTTGCACCGCTGGAGTGCTTTTCATGGCTTTAAACCATGTTTCATTGAATGCACAGATGTCAGCCTTCTCGGGTGTGAGGAGAAGTTGTAGGGAGTGGAATGTCTTGTTTAGACTCCTAAACAAGATAACTTATCTGTAAGCATTTATTTATTTATTGACATTTGTTGACCAAGAAAGTCCACTGGGCAAAACAGATCCATTTTCAGTGTAGGCCCAGGGAGAAAAGCTCCAACAATTACAGAATTTTTTGCATAACAACAGATTAAGTATTACAATTGTAGCAGAGATACACAAGATCATAGAGTTAAAGCAGAGATAAAGTAGTATTTTAATGTTACAAACGGACAGGATTTAATTCAAATTCACGTAAGATGTTATATTAATTGTTATATACATTTCCGTTGAACATAAATGATTATAAAATGTAACAATTTTAATTTTAATTTTCTAATGTTCTTTATACATATTTAAAATGTTTATTGATTAGTTTTCATCCTATATTTATTATTTTTTAAGATTTTCTGATTGATTAACAGTATCTGTCTTTTCAAATATATTAAATGCAGATGCTGGTGTTAGGCCCAGGTCCTCCAAGACTACTTTGAAAGAACCAACTGGGATATGTTCAAGGAAGCAACCACAGTGAATCAGCATCTGAACACTGATGAATACAGTGAGGTAGTGATGGCATACATTTCAAACTGTGTTGATGGGGCAACAAATACCAAGAATATCACTATTAGAGCAAACCAGAACCCATGGCTCACCCCTAAGGTATATGAACTTTTGAAGGAGAGAAACGCAGCTTACAGGGCTAAGGACAAAGCAGCCCTAAGTGTAGCAAGAGGCAATCTGAGGAGAGGTATAGAGGAGGCTAAGAAGGAATATGTCTGAAAGGTACAGAGCCACACTTTAGACACAAAGGATGCAAGGAGACTATGTCAAGGCATACAGGACATCACTGACTACAAAATCAGGTCAGGACAATGTGAGGACACTATCAAATTCCTTGACAGTTTGAACATCTTCTTTGGTAGATTGAAGGAAAGAAACAACAGGTTGGCACTAAAGCTACCCACTGATGAGAAAGATGCAGTACTCAGCCTCAGCACAGGGGGTGTAAGAAGGAGAGTGAACCCAAGGAAGTCTGCTGGCCCAGAAAACATACTGGGCAAGGTGTTAAAAGGCTGTGCTGATCAACTATGCATGGTGCTGAAGGAAATATTTAACACCTCTCTTGCCATGGCAAAAGTACCTTCATACTTCAAGGAAACTAACATCATCCCACTATCTAAGAAAACCACACCCTCAAACGCTATTGACTACAGAACAGTCACTCTGACATTTGCTGTTATGAAATGTTTTGAGCGGCTGACTAAAAAGCATCTTTAATCATGCCTACCTCCTGATTTTGACCCTGTGGAGTTTGCATACAGAGCTAACCAATCCATCTCTGATCCCCTATCAGTAGCACTACACAACTCCCTAGAGCATTTAGAGGGCAAAGACAACTATGTGAGGATGCTGTTCATAGATTTCAGCTCTGCATTTAATACGGTGGTACCAATGCAGCTGATAGAAAAACTGTCACATTTCAGAATCATTAAACATCGCTGTAACTGGATCCTGGACTTCCTGATTGAGAGACCACAGAGGGTGTGTTCAGGTAAGAACACATCAAAAGTTCATTATGATTAGCACTGGAGTTCCACAGGGATGTGTTCTCATCCCACTGTTTTTTACCATCCTCACCCACGACTGCTATCCTAAGCACAAGTCCAACCATATCATCAAGTTTGCTGATGACACCACAGTTGTCGGGTTCATCACAATGGAGGATGAAAGGGAGTACAGAGAAGACATAACATCTCTGATCAGTTGGTGTGAGGGGAGCAAATTTCACCTGAATGTAAGCAAGACCAAAGAAATTATCATCAACTTCAGGAACAGAAGAACAAACCACCCAGTGCTCAGGATCAATGGTGAGAGTGTGGACAGGGTTAGGAGTATGCAATTCCTGGGTGTACACATATCTGATGATCTCTTGTGATCAGGAAACACCAGCCAACTGGTCAAGAAAGCATGCCAACACCTCTACTTTTTAAGAAGGCTGAAAAAAGCTAAGCTTTCTCCTCATATTCCCTCCATCTTCTATAGAGGTGCAATAGAGAGCATCCTCACATGCAACTTCACAGTATGGTTTGGAAGCTACACAGTTACAGAAAGGAAGGCACTACAAAGAGTGGCAAGGGTTGCAGAAAAGGTAACAGGTTCCAGTCCTCCATCAATACATCTTTATTCTGCAAGAAGCATCCAAAAGGCTACCAAGATAATACTGTACAACACACATCCTGCACATGGACTGCATCTGGCATCGAGGAGGAGATATTGCAGCATCTGCTGCAGGACCACAAGATTCAGTAACAGTTTCTACCCTACAGTGATTAGACTTCTGAACTCGGGCACGAGTCCCAGTGGTCTGGACACATAATAAGTCAATTTTTGTTTATTTGTGCAATATATATTTACATATATTCCAAGTAAGTGCAATATTAATTTATTGTATCTATAGTCAGTATTATTTAACACATTCAACTGCAATATTAAACAAATAACTTAGGCATTTTAATCTGTAGTGTGTTTTGTATTACTTTAAATAGGGTAGTTAATTTGACTCATGGGAGAGTATGCTTTTTGTTTATGAGTGTTGGTAAACGTCTTTCCTCTTTCTTGTGTGTATTGGGAGTAGTATTTATTTGTTAGTTATGTTTATTCCTCTACTTGTATGTGTTGTTTCACTTTCCTTTGTAATCTCGAGAATTGAGCTGATACATGAAATTCCGTTTAGGCTACACGTGTGCAGTTCTAAATGGCAATAAAGTTTAATTTGACTTTGACTAGGTATTTAATAAACAGGAAATGAGGTATAGATTATTGTGATGAAGTTCCATTGATTTGGGAATGAAAGCACTTAATGTATGTTGACAATAAAGGATGGAGTGTGGCAATTAATGTATGTTAGTTTGCATGTTGAGAAGATTTTTTGGATAAGAAGTAAGATCCTCCAGCCAGTCATGCCTGCATTGTATAAATAACTATCACCAGTAAGAGTTTTAACTGTGTGTTTGTTACTAACTAAAAGTAGCACTTCCTGTTTGTGCCAGCTTCTACGTTACCTGTACCATTCCTTAGCCTACCTCACATCTATATCAGAAGATCGAATGCTAAAAATAGTGAAGCTCTTTTATCAAACTTAAAAACGCGAAACCTTAAAATGTCAAAGGAACAAATCAGCAAATGTTTTCCCAGGGAAAAGATTTGCTGATCCAAAAAAAAAAAAAAAAAACAATACACAGGCAAAACCAAGTGGGGGGGCTTCACCCAACACATCCCCTGATGTGGGGGGGGGCGGAGTTATGCACCCTCCCTAACTTAAATAAACCAACTCCGAGATTGCACCACAGTGGAGAAAACAGCAAAGTCTGGAGAACGCCCCATCAATTTTTTTTCCTAGGAAAGAAATCGATGTTCCGTGTCTTTGACATTTTCAGGTTTGGCGTTTTAAAGTTTATTTATTTATTAACTGGGAAAAGTCTGACTGGGAACAAAGCCAATTTTCAGCAGAGGCACTCCAGATGCATGTCTTTATAATGTGGGAGGAAATCCACATGAATGCAGGGAGGACATGCAGACTCTACACAGAAAGCATCCCAGCCAAGAATTGAACCGTAGAACTTCTTGCTGTGAGGTGACAATGCTACCGCTGCACCACTACCTTCGCTAATTTAAGCATTCACTCTTCTGATAGGAACCCCCTACCTCATCTAAACCAAGCTAGAACCACTGTCCATGTCAGTCAATTGGATTGCTTATTGTATTACTATCTCTGACATCATGAAGAAACATAGTCTGCTCTACTCCTATAACCTGCCTACTTGCTACTTGACACATCAAGGCAGTGTAGTAGCTGCTCTACTCCTTCTATAGCCTGCCTACTTGCACTTGACACATCAAGGTAGTGTAGTAGCTGTTTTGTGCTTGCTGACAGCCCATTGTTACTACCCTACACTGATGTAATTTGTTTGAGATGTAATCATTTATTCATATTAGAGGCTAACTTCTCACATCAAACTACATTCAGTAAAACCCATTCACATTCTGCACAACAAACCACAGTTACTCTAACTTATGTTGAGGTAATTTAGAAATCTCCACTAAACAGACACAATAAAAACTGACTTCAGCCACCTGGTCCTGCTATCAAGCATATATCTGCACCATCTCTACCTCCATCCCTTACACATACAACCTCTGTAATTCTCCATAGCTGCATACTTGCACTCTTATGTCTACACAGTCTGTATCCATTCATAACAATACCTTAGTTATTGGTGATTTCACAATTAGTCACATCGAGTCCACATTTACTACGCTGGATAAGAAATGGGTGACAGTATGGTGTCCCAATAGTGCCAGAATTCATCACATGATCAATGCTGTTATGTTCCTCCACCAATTAATTATGAGTGTGTTCTGGTGGTTCTTTTATGTGAGGGTGCACAATCATAGGTGCTTCATCCAAATGAAGATGCAGAAAGATTTGATAGATGCATGTGTCAGAGGTAAAGAACACACTTGTCTTGAACAGTATTCTGCCATCTCCTAAAATAATGCATACATTCAAAGACAAAACACTTGGCTTTAACAGTTGGCTCTAGAAAAACAAAGCCTTCTCTCTGCATCAAGTGCAATTTCCCTTAAGAGCACACAGAGACCACAGTAAGTCCTGGGCTGGTTTCTCTCTCTTTCTCCAGATCCCCAATAAGACTCTCCACTGGCACAGGTATAGAATTGAGTGTCTAAGCCAAGGCCTCCAGCACTCTCTCTGTCCAACCAGTGCTTTGTGTCCCTGCCCAAATAGCTGAATAGCTGACACACACACTCTTTGAGATTTGATTTACACACACACACACACACACACACACACACACACACACACGTGCGCGCACACACACAGCTATGCCCCCTTCTGACAAGACTATAAGGTAGTTATAAATGCCACCAGAAACTCCTGCCAGCTACCTTAAGGCTCTTCCAAGGGTACCCAATACACTGAGTGAAATTAATATTAATGCAAATGGTAGTTTGACCAAGCGCAAGGCTATTAGGAGTGGTCCGCACATTGTCACCAAATAAATATGCAAGTACTCTCAGAACTTAAATATCTCTACAAAGATCAGCCACAATGAAAGGTTTAAATATATTTAATAATAAATAATAAAATAACAGGACAATACTAAATATATATCCACAGTGACATCAGAGTTCAAATCACAGGAAACATTTAAAATAACATTGCAGAACAGGCTCAGACAAATAAAGAAAAACAATACCTACACTAAGCTTCACTATATTCCTGACTGAATTTAAGAGAACTATACTATTTTCTAATAACTTACTTAATAGAGCAAGATAGATGATGTGGTGAGTGGTCATTCTTGTTGTTGTCAGGCCCAATGCAAAATGCAGAATGCTCTGTCTCACCAAGAGACTTCTCAAAATAATATCTAAAATTTTACAGCTGGGATAGCTTGCAGAATGACATTATGTCTGGTCATGTGACTTCTAGTTCCCATGCGAACCTTCCCAATGCTGGAAGCTGGTAGGACTTAGCATCTACCACTAAAAATACACACACAAGGGCTTTTGGTCAGATTTGTGGCAGGAGCTGGAAGTCAAAAAACGATTGCATACCTCTGTGCTTCCAGAGTACAGAGTAGTTCATCCCAAAGACAACACAGAAAGCTTCCTAGTACAGACTTTGTGTCTCTGGCTGCCTCAGAACCAATGAGATACCATATTTATGGCCTAGCCTATAAAGTGATTTAATTTTGGATATTTTTCTAAAGTTTTCTGGACTGAGGTTAACACTCCAGGTTCCTCTGTTAAAACATATTGTATACATTTAAACAGTTACAATAGTGCATATACATTTCTGCTCTCTCCAGTAAGGCACACTGTGCATACATTTCAAACACAAGCACTTACCAAATACCTTTTCAGTGTTATGCATCCTGCATGTGACAGCCTCTTAGGTTATAACTGATCTTGGCATGGTACGTACTGTGCACATTATTTCATATAACAGCTGTGATTTCCCTGTACTTTTCCCAATTGTTTACTATTGGCTATTTCCAGTGGTATCCACTGATATGTTACCATTTGCTGTACATGCCAGATGCACCTTAATGCCTGTGACATGGTAACCTCTTGTCCTGTGCAGGATATTTCATAGTATCAGTCATAGACAGCAGCCACAGATGTCTGCCTGGCATTATGTTTTTCTATGGAGACATTTTCTTTGTCATTACATATGGCTGATAAATACACTGTGCTGTGGAGCTGCATGGTCATAGCAGACCATGAAAATATTCTGTCTCTATTGATTCCTGCCTGTGCTGAAATTACTGTCATATTAATTTCTCCTTTTTTAATTTCTCCAAGTCTTTTGGGTTTCTAATATCATGATGGGAATGGACCCCATTCCTAAGTCAAAGTATGATTAACATTCATGAAATTAGTATTGTTTCAGTCTTTGATGTTAGCCAAAAGAGCTTTTCACAGCACCAGCAATGTGCCCCCTACTGACTCCTTTAGCAATTCATATGGAGTTACATGCATTGGTAACATATCCAAATATGATTGTAAATTTTTTTTATAAGACCTATTGCTCCTACTACTATTGGAACTGTCAAGGTATCCTTCTTCTACATTGCCCTCATTTCTGCCTGCAAATCCTGTTATTTTATGACTATGTGTCTCTCTGTGCGTAAGACACTATAGTCACTGGGTGTAGCAATTTCAATGATCAATGCTACTTTTGTCTTCTTTTATCTGTCTTTCTCACATCTATTTCCTGAACTGTTAGTAATGGGTGATCCCATGTGATATAAAGTTCATATTTTTTATAATGCTTTGGGGCTAATGTTTTCAATCTTTTTCAGCTACTTCAATAAGGTAATGTTTGCACAATCCCCAATGCAACAGTCTTGCCACATTATTATGCCTTTCAGTAGACAGTCCTTCTGCCATTAGTATATTACAACCAGCAACAAGATGGGTGATTGTTTCCAATTCTTTTTTTACAAAACCTACATTTGTTTGCTTATCCCATATGTTCAATGGACTTTGTAAGCCAACATGTATGTAGTCCACTATCATGGGCTGCCAATATTAGCCTTTCTTCTTTTGGTTTAAATTAACCTCTCCATAACCATACCTGTATTCGATCCTAATCAACATGGGATCGTTCCAAGAGTTCTTTATACTTGTGACTATATTTATGCATTTTCCACATTTCTTGCCTTTTCATCTGATCTTTCACCTGATATTCTTTCTTTTGTTTTTTTTTTTTGTTGTTTTTTTTGGCATATTCAGTTGCTGTCTGATTTTTATCTACTTCTGGTTTGATTTCCATTCCCGCTTGACATTGATATGCTTCTGCTAAACTAAGCAGGGAAGTCATCTTAGACTTATTCTTCGCATGTTTTCAAACTTTCACTACATTTGGATCTTGTGAGGTCAGCAGATATGTATGCAGTTCTACGATTGCAGACCTATACATGTAATCAATTTTGAGGAGGCCCATACCTCTTTCAGACTAGGAAATATATAGTCTTGGTATACACTGATTTTTATAAATAATTTGAAAAGCATGAAGCACCCTTCTTGTTTTCCTGTCCAACCAAACACCTTCTGGGGCCA
This sequence comes from Protopterus annectens, assembly GCF_019279795.1. NCBI lineage: Eukaryota > Metazoa > Chordata > Ceratodontiformes > Protopteridae > Protopterus > Protopterus annectens. The sequence continues at coordinate 825,379,335 of NC_056730.1, forward strand.
GTTGATCACTTCAAAACTGTTAGGACAGGAAGAGCAAATTGGTTTATAGCCTGCAATTTATTCCTAGATGTTAGTGCTGTTTTCAGTATTCATTTTTATCTAAAATATTCCTAAGTTTTATTTGCATTTGTTCATGTTTTATTGTTGATCCTTCATTAATCCCCAAATATTTATACACTTCCTCTTGCTCAAGTTCATTTATATCACATCCTGTCCTAGGCTGATGTTTTCTTGGTTCTACACCTTTCCCACTTTAAAGGTGGCTTTTGCAGATTAATCAAGACCAAACCACATTCTTATATCATCTAAGAAAGTTTTGACCACATGAAGTTGTGTTTTCAGTTCCTCATCTGATGAACTATATAGTTTTAACGGGTTCATATTATAACACCGAATGCTGAAAACAGCGAACAATATTACATTGACACATGTTCAGCGAACATTGAAAATGTCGAAACCACAGAACAGCGATTTCTTTCTAGGGAAAGAAATCACTGTTCCAACCCCCCCCCAAAAAAAACATTAAACACTTCCAAACACATACACACATACCCTAACCCTAATTATACCCCCCAAAAAACAGTAAACAACTAAATACACATATGCACGTAACCCAACCATACATCTAACAAAAAAAAAAACAGTAAACATTTTAAAACATATGCACTTACCTTAACCCGCACCCTAACCCTAAGGTCAGTAACTCTCGCACATTTACATAAACAGTTCCAAACACAAACACACTTACCTTAACCCTAATCCTACCCCCCCAAAAACAAAAGTAAACAGCTAAAAACACACACACCCCCCCCCACACACACACACACACACACACACACATACACATACACACACACACATAACTCTACATCTAATGCAAAATAAAAAACAGTAAACACTTTCATACATATGCACTTACCTGAACCCACACCCTAACCCTGACTGTTGCACAATCATGCTCGGGAGTTATACGGACAAGGGACCACACTAGAGTCCAGAACAGGCAAAGCAACAAAGTGGTCAAGCGACTTCTTTCCCAGGGAAAGAATTCACTGAACAGCCGCTTCGCTGTTCTGCCTGTTCGCCCTACATGTGTCAACAAAAACGCATTAGACAAAATGCGTTTTTGTCGTTCTAATATGAACCCGTTTTAACTCTTCCACAAAAGAAGATGAGAAGTTTTTACACTTTTTTGTTTTCTGGGAGCCAAATTATAGCCATGACTTAATCCATTAAGTAGACAGCTTAATGGGGTAAGGCAAGAGAAAAGAGTAGCCGTGACAAAGAGTCACCCTGGAATATCCACCTCTGAATTTTTATCCCAGGAATAATAACTTGTCCTTTATCATGGCATAACTGTAAAGAGATTTGCCACTGTTTCATGGTCTCTGTAATGTAATCAATCAGTGTAGGGTGTATCTTACGCATTTTAAGCACTCTTTTATCCATGAAAGTGGGATACTGTCAAATGCTTTTTTCAAGTCTATCCATGCCATACGTAGCTTCTTCCCCTTTTTACAGTTCTCCATTATGACTTTATTTAACAACAGATGATCCTTTGTTACATATGACTTTCTTTTGTTACCATTTTATTCTATTGTCATAATTATGTTTTCTTCTAAATAACTATAAACTCTGTCAGCATCAATTCCAGTGTATAATTTATACATCATCGTAAGGCAAGTTATTGGTCTATGATTTTTAGGACAGGTTGCAGGTCACCCTTAAGTAGGAGTATTGTTTTTCCTGTTGTTAACCATGTTGGTGTCTGTTCAGAGTGCACATATAAATAGTTCTTACTCATGGCTAAATCTTCATGTAAATATGTTAATACTTTTAGCCAGAAGTTCAGTTCGGCATCTGGGCCTAGGGTTTTCCAGTTAGGAGCTTTTATTTACTTTGTTTCAATCTATCTGGCCATTACTTCATGCCATTTCATATCCTGTACATTTAAACTTCTTATTCTTTCTTTTACTTCTACCCATTCAGCGTCTTTGTTATGTTCCACAGGATCTTTATAGATATTTCTCCAAATGTATCTATTTCTTCTTCTTTTTTTTTTTTTTTTTTTTGGTAGTGTAGCAATTCATTTTGCCTTTTTTTTCCCAGTTCTCTATAAAAGCTTTTTGAGTCATCAATAAATTATTTTGTACTTTTCCTTTATATTTATCTGCATATATTCTAAGTTTTTCTGCCTGCGCTGATAGTTTTAGTTTATTATTTCCAGTAGTGCATGACAGATTCTGATCTGTTCTGATACTGCACATTGCTGTTTTCATCTCTATCTTTCTGAGTATTTTTGTTGATCTCTTTCCTGTTCCATATTCTTCTTACAATGACATTTCCTGTCTTAATTGCTTTATAGTTTCCTCTATTCGATACTTTCGTGATGGAATTTGATTTTGTCCCTTCCTTTCGCTTACTGCCCCGTGTTTCTGCGGATAGATTTTATCTGATATCAATTTAGCTGCACAGTAATATAGCCTATTTATTTCTGGTATATCGCATTAATCTCTGTGAATGGTCCTAATTACTATGTTCACTTGTTTTATCAAACTTCTAACTTTTTGAGTTTTATTCACTTTCTGTAGTCTATTTCTTTTATTGATCTTAATATGTTTGCCCTTTTCTATTAAATCAAGCAACGCTTCTCTTAGATCATTTTATTCAAAACTGATGTCGCATTCTTTGTTCTCCCTTTTGTGTGGGCATTCTACAGAAAGTTCCAGAGCATCTTCCTGTGCCATATTCTCTTCAGTTTCATCCTGTGTCATCCTTTCATATGGGAACCCACTGGTCTATCACTCCATAACATTGAGTGCATCAGACTTGCCACAGTTTCCTATTCCTTCCCTTGCTGTGCAACTCCAGCTGGACTTTTGTACTGGTTTTCTGTGGAAGGCTCCAATGTATCTTCATATGGCAACTGATAAGATGTTTCCCACACCACTAGTTTCTCCTTAATTTGGAAATCCATTGTTCTGTTCTGCTGTGATGTTACCAGAGTTAGATTTTCTGTATTAAATCCTTATCTTTCCAGGTAATCCATAACCTCAGTTTCTATTTATTTACCTTCATATCCTCTTTTCAACTTCTCCTCTTTGTGTTCTTATATCTTGTATTGTAAACATTTCCATATTTAGATTCTTTTGCCTGTATTTATCTCCAAATATTTTTGGTGCTGCTTTTTTGTTTTGATTAGTTTTGTTTCTCCTTTGCATAAATATTGCACCATATTAAATCTCTTTTCCTTTCCCATGTCCATATTTCTTCTTCAGATGTCTCCTGCTCCTAATTTGGGGGGGGGGGGGGACTCATTGTGCCATCATTCTGTGATATAACCTGTATTTGACTTTCTACACTAAATCCTTCGCTTTGCATGTATTCCATAACTTCAGTGTCTATTTCTATAACTTTTACTTTACTAATCTTCTGTTCTACATTCTCTCTTTGTGATCGTATTTGTTGTGTTGTGAAAATTTTCATATCTGGGTTCCTTTGTCTGTATTTCTCTTTAAATATCTTAGGGGATGTATTGATTCATTTGACTTTCTCCTTTGCATCAATCTAGCATCATATAAAATCTCTCTTGCCTATATATCTTTTTTATAAAAACTGCCCAAACAGCCAAATAAACTACAATTTCTGGGCCAAAACTCACTCTTCCCATGGAGGATAGGCTACCTAGTGCTTACCACTCCCACTGATAAGCTAGAAGGCAACCCTCCAACACAGAAAGGCTTGGAGGGGCACAGCAGCTTACTAACAATACTGGATACAGCAACTCTGTAACCGGACAAGGCTAGTTATAGGAAAGGTGGGAAACAGGCACAAGTGTGGCTTTCAAACCAGAAAGTGTGCCGCACAATCGCAGCCCTAAGGTGAAATAACATACCCAACACACAAGTAATAGGTGACTCTATAGTCAGGCACACTGAAGTCCCACTCACTAGGCTGGACAAGCAGAAGGTTACTGTTAGCTGCCTGTTGGGAGCCAGAATCCGCCACATAACATAAGCACTCAGGTCACTCCAGAACAAGTACAAATATGACTCTGTTATTGTTCATGTTGGTGTGAATGACCTGAGATGCACCTCCCAGGACTACATGAAAACAGACACGGAAGAGCTCTCTGATCATGTAGCCCAAGCTGGTATGACCCTGACCCTGAGTAGCATCCTGAACTCACCAAGAATGATACCTCAGTATAAAGAAAAAATGATCAATTTCAACAATTCGCTAAGCTTCTGGTGTCATTCAAAGGGGATCCAGTGTCTGTCAGCCTGGGACAACATGCTCAACAAGCCGCGTTGCTTCACAAGAGACGGCTTGCACCTGTCACCCCTAGGCTTTTGAATACTGGCCAGGGCTCTTGCTGCCCACATAGTGCCTTTTATAGGCAAGGCTCAAAAGTCAAACCCACCTCCATAAACAGCACAATTAACAAAATAACTGAGGGTTATGCTACTCAACGCCAGGAGTTTAAATCTCAAAATGCACATGCTCAAAGCACTCCTCAGAATGGAGAACGTCGACATCTGTGCAGTAACTGAAACCTGGTTCAAGGCTCCAGAGAGCATCCCAGCACTACTGGGCTACAACTCATACCACATGTTTTGGCCACAGAACATGGACCATAACACAAAAGGAGGGGGTGTATCCATATTCATCAAGGATACCTACACCTCCAGGTTAGTGGCGCAGCATGATACCTCTGATATCATCCATGTGCAACTAACATCGGGCAAATCTGCATTGCAAATTGTGGCCTGCTACAGATCACCCTCCATGACCCAGGACCACCACTCCACCTTTCTGGAGACACTGGAAAACATTAAGGTCCTACCAAACACCCTGATATTGGGTGATTTCAATTACCCTACAATTCACTGGGAAAACTACTCGAGTACAAACTCCCAGGCCCAGTGCTTCCTGGAATTCATCAACTCAAATGCCCTGGATCAGCTGGTAAACTCCCCTACCAGATGTGAAAACATATTGGACCTGGTCATCACCAACATGGGTGACAGGTGTTCCATACCGGAGGTCAACCCGTCACTGGTTAGATCAGACCATAAACTAATCACTCTGGATGTCCACACCCCCCACCACCCCCAACTAAGGAAACCACAGTAAAAAAATGTTCTAAAGCAAACTTCACCTTACTTAAGACAGAGGTGGTAAGTTTCACAGCCCACACGCTAAAGGATAATGCTGCCCAAGATGCAGAAACCTTTACAAATGCATTCTATTAGCACCTACAAGGATGCATGGATCATGCCATCCCTAGCAAAACCAAGACTCACTCCTCTAAGAGAAGGAAAACAGTTTGGTGGACCCCTGCAATAAACAGGCTATACAATAGAAGGAGGAAACTAGTTCAGAAAAAAAGCAAATCCCAAGAAGGAAAGACATCCTTGATCAGTATCAGTAAGAAACTAAGGTCCCTCATGAAATCATCCAAGGCTAACTTCAAAAGAAAAACAGCCATAGATTCAAAAGATAACCACAAAGCCTTCTTTAGCTATGTCAAGAAGCTAAGCGGCAACTCACAGATATGCACTGAACTAGTGCAAAATACCACAAAATATACTGAACCTACTGATATTGCCAACATCCTGGCAGATAGATTTAGTGCAAACTTCACCCCCCTCTCACCTCCAAAAGGGCCCACAACAATACTGGAAAAGTGTAGTGTCCCAGAAATCACAGACACACAGGTGAAAACAGCCCTTTCAAAAGCCAAAAACACAGCATCAATGGGGCCAGATGGTGTCCCAGGCTGTGTCTTGCATGAACTATGGAATGAACTAACCCCCCCACGAAAACACGCTGTTCAACCTCTGCCTCTCCACAGGCTATGTGTCTATAGAATGGTGCACAGCAACATTTATTCCTCTCCACAAAGGAGGGACCACAACTGACCCTGGTAACTATCGCCCCATAAGCCTGACTAGCCTGGTCTGCAAGGCTATGGAGCACATCATCATGAAACTCATTAACAAAGACATTGGGAACTTCGAAACACTTGACCTGACCCAGTTCCACCTTGTTAAGGGCAGATCATGCCTACTAAACCTGGTTGACTTCTTTGAGACAGTCACCAAGGCCTTAGACAAGGGAAAGGTGGTTCACACAGCCTACCTTGACGTCGCCAAGGCTTTTGCCACCATTCCCCACTTGGGTATTACAGAAAAACTTACCAGCCTGAACATAAACCCCTTCATCACAAGATGTGTTGCCAACTGGCTTACAGACAAAACTCACACGGTAAGAATAGTGGGCTGCAGGTCCGACTCTAAACCAGTCACAAGTGGTGTACCACAAGGTTTGGTCCTGGGACACCTACTGTTCGGCATATACTTCTCAGAAGTACAGGCAAACACAGGAGGACTATAGCTAACCAAGTTCACCGATGACTGCAAACTGGGAGCCATAACTGACTCTCTGGCTGACACAGACATCCTCCATAAAGGCCTTACTGAGACGGACACCTGGTATCAAAGTCATGGCCTCAAGCTAAATGCCAAAAAATGCATAGTCATCCTGTCTGGGAAAAACAAAACACCCAGGAATTACCACATAAGTGGCAGCCCCCTTAATACAAAAGAGGTAATAAGAGATCTGGGGACCCAGGTAGATAGTAATCTCTCCTTTGACAATCATATTGCCAAAGTAGTTAGGAAATCCTTCTATGTGGCCCATCTAATTACTAAAGGGTTTGCATCTAGAAATAAAGAGGTTATTGTACCCCTCTACTCATCACTCATTAGACCCATCATAGAGTACAATGCCCCATTTGGGATGTACCTCACAAGATACTTCCAACAGCTGGAAAGACCACAAAAGTACCCCACCAAGAGGATTGCTGGCTTCAAACATATGTCTGATGCAGCCCGACTGAAAAAACTCCGGCTGTACTCAGTGACATATTGCTTACTCAGAGGTGATCTCTGCCTGACTTACAAAGCCATGTCCAACTAAGAACTGATGGACATGCTCCACCTAAAGAAATCCAAGTCACTGTGAGCCACGTGCTCTAGTGAGCTAAACCTCACCACAACAATAAATAGAACATGCTTGAGGGGTAGATTCCTGTCACAGAGACTCCCCATGCTTTGCAACAAAATTCCAAATTACATCAGGCAAAGCCCCTCACTAACACTCTTCAAGAGAAACCTTGTCGAGTGGATGGGTAACAGAAAATACACCCCTGGGATCACTTCATTGGCTCTGCTTGACAGAGGGTCAGTTAATTATTCAATGGGGTGGCGAAAGCCGACACACTCTGGCTAGGCTTTTAAATGCTTTCATGCAGATAGCCTAGTACCTACCTATGAACCTATACCTTTCAAAAATCTTTAGATTTTTTTTATATTTTCGCACTTCCTTAGACACTAACTTTTCCAAATGGCCAAATGTTTCTTGGTCTATATAATGTGTTTCATAAATCTGCTGCATTAATGAATGTGATTTTCTTTTGAAGCTTCTGACAGTTTTTCTTGTGGAAGTATTTTTCTTTCCTTTAATTTCTCTCTTAATCTTTTTATATATCTTATGTCTGGAAATTCTGGTCTTCTTGTATAATAGTAACAATACATAATTTCTTTCTTATCATCAGTAGTCTACTCTATCGTCTTTATGGCTCTTTTTTGGCCTATCAGTTTTTGTGATTTTTGTGGATTTCTACTTCCTTTTACAACAGGGGGGGGCATGTACCTATGGAGTGGAAATGCTGTTAGAGTGTGGAATGTGTCTGCCTTTCCTCACACTGGGTAGGTTGCTCTGTGCACCTGTGTAGTTTTCATTCATCTAGTACTGTTACACTGCCATATGTACTGGCATTGATGACAATGATTCAAACTGGATTTTTTTCCTTGTTTGCACTGAGTCTCCTTGTTGGATCTCATGCACTTCAGGAATAACTGCTGTAGCAGTTTTACTAATGTGTACATATGTGACATAAATAACATGTATACAATTTAAATGCATCTCTCATTCACTCTTGCTAATGCATTAATGCCTTTCATTCCTGTACATTTCATTACACCAGTGTTTTTTGCCTTCCCACTGATTGCTACATCTACAATTCATGTCACTGAGCCATGTTGCAGTATATCACATTACAGTGTGTGTTGTCTTCACAAGTGTATCACCCTTGGTTTGAAGTACTACAATGCCTTTTGAGAATTGCACACATCATCATATGTGTGTATTCTTAGAGACTTCTGCACAGCCTGATAACATTTGCACTATGTGATAGTTACAGTGTAACCTTTCTTTATGTGCCACTTCACCAGTTGACATCCTCTGAGTACAGTGTCAATTTTCTGCATAATACATTCAGATGTCTCACACATTTGTAGAAAATTCTCTTGAGGGCATCTTCTACTATATGTGTTGCAGAAGTGTGTTTTTCACTATTATGATGTTATATTTTCTTTTTCCACATACATGTCAAAATTTCTCTTCCCCACACATGTGCAGGATTGTTGCATCACATATTCTGCAGCAGTAACAACTGTTCCCATAGGTTTGCATGACTATGCACATAGCCATATAGCAACACTGATTTTAAGCTAAGTATATGCACTGATGTTTATGGAATATTTACTGTTATTGTAAACAACTGTGTTATGTGTATCATTTGCATACAAATATGCCTTATGTTTAACTAAATACCCATTCCACACACACACAGTGACCATATAATGTGGTGTATATGCCAATACATAACAGCTTGTAGTCAGCACTTTGTCTGTTTGATGTGTTAGTGTGCAAATTGCCACATGGATGTGGGAGTACTCAGCTGCAATTGACATATTACAGATAATCCTTATGCCCTGTGTACATTCTCCACAATGGGTATTGTGCATTATGTGTTCTGTGTGTAACTAATCACATTCCAACATCCACATCACTGCTTGCATATATGGTATATCTGGGTGTGGAATTAGTGCATTCATGTGTAAAGTGTGACTACACTTATTGGTTAATGCAGCATAGTAAGCCTGCAGAAGTACTTTTCTGTAGCAATACTTTAGGTTTGCATAGGTTGCTGATACTGTTTGCACTGAGCTTGCAATACATGGCACAGATGTATATCACCCATGTATATGTTATATAGACAGTGTATGTGGCATTATGTGTATTGCATGTACATTGTCCTGTCTTTGTGAAGTCATCTAAGGCACATCACTTTATTAATATACCACTACCATCCCATGGCCACAGTATGTCAACATCACCATGTAGTGCATTGAACCATAATAGAAACTTGCCCATACGAGTAACTGTAGTTTATCAGGAATGATGTATGTATACAAGTGTACTACTGTATGTTAAGCAGGCATGATTAATGACCACAAATGGCATATGACGTTCCATCATTTCAGTAAGATTTGCTTGCTGCACCCTTTGTTTATACAGAAATGACATCTCTGCTGCAGCAGGAAAATTTATCTGCTCCCTTGACAAAACACTGATAATTATGTCAATAATTTTCAGTGCTACATTATGACTTATTGAACAGATGTTTGCCTCCCACCTATAGGTCTGGTTGTCCTATCCTAACTTTTGTCATTATGATCCTAAATGTGCCTGGATTTTTTTAAATTGCAGCCTATACCATCTGTGTACATGCTCAGAGCTACAAACCTAGGGCATGTGTACAGTATACACATGTATGTCTGTGCTTTGGCACCCTTTTTGGTTAAGTATTGCCCCACATTCCATGCCATCAGTCATTTCAGATCTCCCAGTATGGTCCTCACACACAAGTGAGAACACCACAACACTAATGTTGTGTGCATCAGTGCGTTACTTTTATCTTCGTAAGCATGGGGGTCAAAGTGAAGGCTCAATCCTCCTGTGCTTATTTCCATTCCATTCACACTCTAGTGTTGTCTGCATTTTTATTGTTTGTGTGCATCCTCCCTTTTCTTTGTGTTGTACCACACCATGTTTGTTTTTTGTGGTACCCTTTATGTGAACTGCTTCTTCCCAGCCAAATTCTCCTCTACCTCTTGACAACAGCTTACCATTGCTTCTTTTCTACAAAAACAAACAGGGTGCTATTCTTATAAAAATACCCATACCTCTCTGACAAACCCTCTGATCTTCCTTCCTCTCCCTTCTTCCACATATGGCACCCCTCATTATTCTTACACAGCTTCTACTGTCCTATCCCCCACACTACTTGGGGTGTTTGCATTGTATATGCTCCCTCTACATGTTCCACTCCCAACATTATTTTTTAGATAAACAAGTAGTGTGAAATGCTGTTTGACTTTTTCAATATAGTCAGCTACCCAGTAGAATCTACGATATTCCAAAAGTGTACATAATTATATATTTACTTATTAATGTTATATTGTTGTATATGTAGGTTGTATACACATATGTTCAACTGTCTACCCCACCATTATATAACATAAACATAATTTATCATCTACAACATGCCTGTGTGTCATTTTATTACCAATATTTATTTTCCAAAGAGAGTACTGTTTCCTTTGCAGAGCCCCTTTTAAAATACTGCATGTATCTGCTTTAGTTTTCATAGATACACTTATCTAGGAGCACCTCTGTGCTTTACATTTATGCTCACTAGTTACTGCTCATCAATATGTAATTCTACATTGTTTCTCATCCGCATTTTACATAGCTCATTGAGTTTCTTACACTTTATTTGGCACGTACTGCAAGGTTGTACTGATCTTTTGGAATCTAGCCCCCCAGAGACAATGGTTAACAAGAATTTAAACTGTGGCCTGTGTATGTCTACCAAAAGTTTTATAACAGATCTAACTCTAAAAGTCATGCCTAATCATTCCAAAGAGAGTTTTTAAGTAATTGAGCTCAACTCAATGATACTGATCATTATTAAATACAGTACTGTGTTCTGAAAAATTCAAATCAGCTAGCTAAAAGGACTTAAGAAAGTACACTTCCTTGTTAGGAAAATCACAGGGGTTGGAAAATGTTTTATTCGGAAAGACTTCATGAACAGTCAGTATTCTGTAGCTTATAGTGTTTCTTATAGGTTATGTAGACTGGAGCTCTGACTGACTTCTACCACAATATCTGGTATAATTCTATTTGAAAGTCTCTATCAGGAACATACTGTTGGAGGAGTTAAATGAGATTGGGAAAAATGTCACAGATACATTATACAAAACCTTCTAGTATTCTGAAATTATTTTCCACATACCATCAGGCAATAATCAGTCAATAATGTCCTTCAAAGATAATCCTAATGTTGATATGGGAAACAGAAATATCTACATTGAATTATAAAAATCTGGTTTCATGAAGGCCAGCTGGTTGCAAGTTTGAAAATTAAAATCAATGAACTTAATTATTAATCTCTCGATTAATTTATAAATCCAACAGATATTATTACTACTGCAATAATATTTTTAGAAAGAGTGCACTTAATGAGATTACTGTTCTTAAAAAAGGAGGTGACAAATTAAACTTAATAATAAACAAATGTAACAGAAAAAATATGAATGCAGGATCACTTTTCTACTGCTGAAAGGTTACCTTCTGTCTTCAGCTATACAAGCTTGTAATGTGCTTTCCTGCCTTCCCTACGCCGCCTAATTTGTTCTGACATTGATTAAAGTCTCTTTTTTTCTTTCAGCTTTTTCCTGGTTAGGGTTCACCACAGCAGATCACCTGTCCACTCATGATTGGCAGTGGAGTTTCATGGTATCGAGTTGCCACCCCTGCACCCAACCTTCCTCAGAAGGCACACACATGCATGCACTCATGCCCAGGGCCAATTTAGCATGTACAATTCACCTATAGTCTTTAAAATGTTGGAGGAAACCCACGCGACCACAGGGAGGACATGCAGACTCTGCACAGAAGGCACCCCAGCCAAAAGATTGAACTGGAGAACATCTTGCTGTGAGATGGCAATGCTAACCGTTGCACCATCACAACAGCCCTGATTCCAGTCTCTCTGATACCCAAAATTCATAAAAAGTAAGGCCAAATAATCCCGCTACATTGTAAATAGCTTGGGATAATATACAACACTGATGTGCTTCATGGAGTGAATGGAATTTGACACTTTGGACTTTCAACACTTTCCTGTCTTCCTTGTGTAAAATCCAAATACTTTTAGAAATGTTATATATAGAAATCTGGTTTATAAAGCATGGATTTTCCTTATGTTTCCTATAGCATATGCTCAAAGTAATATCCCTACTTCAAATTTAGAAACAATAGTTGCCTTTAAAGAGAAGAATCTGTTGTACTGTTTCAGTTAATGAAAGATGCAAAGCTACACTCAGGAGATTACATTAGCAATAAATATGATTTGGATAAGGTTATGTGGTTAGATATACAATCTTGCAGACTTTATATGGAAGGGGAAATTAAGTCAATGCAACCAGTGTTAAGGGATCATGTCACAAAATTGCTTGAATATACCATATTTTTATTGCAATACAATATGGTCTCTTGTCCAAGAGGGAAATTAAAACATAGTGATACATACTGGAACTATTTTACCCAAATCAATAATAGAGCACCAAGTGAAGAAGACAAAAATATTTCTATTATCATTTATTAAACATATTACTTTATGTCTTAGATGGCATTTGTTTTACATAGGACATTCTTCACCCCTTATAAAACTGAATTGATGTACAAGAAAAAGTAACTTTGTTGGAGATGTAAGAAAGACCTTAAAGCAGATTGGCTACACATGTTCTCTGATTGTACTGTCTTAATTCTTTTTTGGAATAATATTAATTCTTTTTTGCAGGCATTTTTGGAGAGACATTTATTTGATCTAAATCACTAATCGTTAAGTCTTTTTAATACCCCTATACCTAATTGTGTTAAAAGAAGGAAATATAATATATTGTGAGCTGTATTGAGCATCTCCAGAAAGGGTGATCACACAAAACTGGAAAAATTAAATTACTCCCTCATTTAAAGAATTTATAAGTTCAGCAACTGAAGTAACTCATCTAGAAATTATTACAGTCAGATTGAGAATGAACAGAATTACCACTTGTCTCAATGTATGGACAAAATTTAAAGAACTGCTTCACAAGCAAAAATAAAAAAAAAAACATTCTGGAATTGAACAGACATGCAACAACAGGAATGACTAGAAGGCTGATGAACACTGTTGTAAATAGTTATTTTTTTTATTTCTGTATTAATAAGATTAAGTTTTTTTTCTTACTTTTAAAATGTATGTATATTTCCGATTACAAATTTTGTAGTGACTATGATTTATAAAAACTTAATAAAAACATTTAAAAAAATTGCCTTAACCAATTGATTTACTGTGTGTCACAGAAAATAACTTTATTCTTATGACTCTATCTCACATTTAGTCAGTAGTCATAAAATCTGATCTTGTTTGAGTGGTGTGTGCCCAGACCTGATCAGGTTCCCTCTCACCTAAGCTGAAGGAGTTTTAGAACAGGCTGAACAATTTTAATTAAACTTATAAGCTTCTATCCTAAACGTTATTAGGGTAGAAGCTCTAGAAATCCACATAGTCCTTAACTATCTTAAAATAATTGACCCTAGCCAAATTCTGGGTCTGTGGTGCAGAAAGATAAAGCCCTGATTATGACCCAGATAACTGCAGATCAAAAGTAGCTTAAGAAGCCGAAAGAGTGAGTAAGAGAGAGAGAGAGATGTATAACTTACATTGGCAAGCTTGCCTCAGAGAGAGGGTTGTGGTAGCTTCTCTTCTTGTGATGACCTTGCTCTCTTCAAAGTGTGGTGTAGGCTGCTTCCCTGAGATCAGGCCACATGAGGGGAGGGATACAGATTTCTCCATCTAAGCCAATATGCTAGCAGCCCCTATGGAGACATGGCAAGGAGCAGGCATGTCCATGGAGTATGGCCATTGGCAGTCCCTCTGTGATGCAAAGCTGATGTAACGAACAGTGTGAGGGATTGAGTTAGTCTGAATTTACAAAAAAATGCCTTAATGGCTTCCAGAGTGATGGCTCTTGCCTCAAAGGGAAATGATTAGCTGGGAGCAGCACTTCCCCCATGAGGAATGAATTGGTTAATTTATTATAAGGAGATGATGGTCACCAAGCAGCAGGGTACAAAAAATAAAATTAAAAAAATTGCCATAACTAGGGAAAAATATCCCTGGGTATTTACATACATTCACGTAATTATTACTTCCTTTCATCAGTAAAAGCTGCGGTGGTACAGTGGTAGCATTGTTGCCTCACAGCAAGAGGTTCACCTATTTGATTCTTGGCTGGAGTGCCTTCTGTGTGGAGTCTGCATGTCCTCCCCTGCGGTCGAGTGGCCCCCAAAAGACATGCGTGAATGGGCGTGCCTTCGCTGAAGGTTGGGTGTCGGGCTGGCAACTCGGCACCATAAAAATCTACTGCCAATCATTAGCAGACCGGAGTTCTGCTGTGGTGACCCCTAACCGGGAAAAGCCGAAAAGACAAACATTACTTCCTTTCATCAGCAAACAATTTAATCAAGTTTTTCTAAACAATGTGAAGATCTAGATATTCCCCTATTTTATTATACATTTTTATCACTTTTGACTATACGTTATTGAATAGATTCAGCTGTCACAGTTGCAGGTACTTCTATTTTTACTATTGTTATCATGCAAATCAAATTTCAAGCAAGAGAGACACATGAATGGCAGTATAAATGTTTGAAATTGTTCCATTTAAAATACCTCACTTCTATAATATCTGAAGTTGTTACATCCTTTACAGAAATTAAAGATTCTACATTTCAGTCCTTTATTGCATATGGTTTTCTCATATGTTTTAGAAAAATGGTAGGTAACATTTATTAGGGAGCTCTATTAAATGTTAAATTGGATGGAACCCCACTAGAGAAACAGAAGTTCACAAATATACAAGAAAAGTGCTATATTTTCCTATTTCTACATATATTTAAGATGAAACAATAACTACACAAATCAGTTCCAATAATTTATTCCTTGTTTCTACGTTTGTTAACTTAATAAGTGCCCTGATTCAAAGTGTAACTATATTAGCTATTATTAGCTTACTGGTCTTTTTCAGAAATCTTATATATATTGGTTTATCAATTCAGAAATCCTCTATGTCACATTGGGAGCACAACCATTTTATTACTAATCTAGAAAGCTTCTTGCTCTCACTGCCTAAACTAGTTTTGCATGTCAGTTTCATAAAGGATTTTAAAATTACTGAGGTAACATCGGACCCGAAGTACCTTAATATCAAGTACCAATTTTATCATGCAGTCATATCAAGGCAGCTGGGTCAAATAAAAAGTGGCAGTGTTGAAAGATGAACTGCCTAGATACCAAACAGAGATGCCATCATATGTTTGTTGTCCTCTTTATCAATGTTGTCAGTTTCTTCCAACACAAAGGTATTAAATCGTTCAAAGGACTGACCTAGTCACAGGAAACGTGGTATTCTAACCTGTTTTTTGCTGATATGTAAGCAGTCATGAACACTGAAAAAAAATAAACTTTACAAGTACATCGAGGAGCTGAGCTGCATGCACTATTATAAAGAGGCACCATGACAACTATGTTTGGATGTAGAGCTGCTTGTCCAGCAGACACTGCCTGGTGCTCTTGCCATATTTGCAAATTCTCTGTTCAGTCAAGCTTGAGTGGGCTAGGGGCTTGTCAGTCCTCCTTTACTGATGTGAATCAGATATTTCTTAAGCAGGTTGGTGGAGACAAAGATTAGGGCATCTTGTCTGCAACATTACTCATGTTCCCACAAGGTGTTAGTTGTAAGACCTGAGGAGTCACACTGTGAAGTACATATTACTTAGGTGGGTATGCAATGGCATCAGGATGATATAGCTCTGCCTTTGAAATGATATAACCCCAGTACCCGTATACTTTACAATCAGCAATCACAAATTATAATGGTTCTGGGAAACGTGCCCCAAGTATACCACCAACATGTACCCTAACCATCCTAAATGAATGAATTTGAGTAGGCATTGCCTCATCATTACTCTTTCTCCAGTCAGTTGCTCCTCCACCCCCTGGGATACAGTTCCAATCCAGGTCAGATGGGTCACAGTCCAAGCTTCTTCTCTCATTGCACAGAGCTGATTAATGTCAGCTAATCACCCAGACCATAACATACCATAAATTGTACTACTGGTATATTTCCTGACTTGTCTAGTTTCTCCATCTTATCATAACCATAAGTAAAATAATTTAAGCATGATATCCAGAGATAATCACTATCTCCATGTAGCATACAATACAGATGCTTCTCTTTATCATTTTAACACTATCAGATATCCATCTGTCATGGCTGGAACCATGTTGCTAAGCAAACAATCATCCACTCAGTCATCTATTCAATCACTTTCGAAAATATAAAATATAAAGGTTTTACATGACTAAATGTCAATATTAATATGAAAAAAAATCAGGTTTTAACAACTGATTATATCTTTTGGAAAAAGTAGGATATATTTTTTCTTGTCTTTACTTTTCTTTTCTAACACTGTAATCAACATAGATTTATAGAAAGTGCATTTCCAATTCTTTCAATAAGCAAGTGTTTTTTAAAGAAACTTTTTTCTGAAATATTCTACTATTACCGTCAAAAAAGTTTCAGGGTGTGTTCATTTGCTACTTAAACCTTTGATTTGCCAAATAAGCTGCTTGTAACAATATGACACAGATTAATTACGATAACAGATGATAAGTAGAAGAGATGCAAAGCCATTATGAGTTTTTCGTATTCCCACCCACTGTCACCATCAAGTGAATAAAAACAGTAAAATATAATGAGTGCAGGAGGAGGTTCCTAGGCAAATGATTTCAACAGTAAAGCAGAATATACAAAAAAACAGGGCCAGCCAAATGTCAGTGTTAAATCCAACAAGCAACGGCACAAGAAGAAAACAAGCAAGGCACTTTAAAGGTAACCAAAATACATTGTGAGAGTAAAAGCTCTGGATGTCTTGCCCTCTTTGGAAAATTCAGATAAGGTACAGGAAAATTTGCAGTTGGTGTTGCTTAGAGAATGAG
The DNA here is from genome assembly GCF_019279795.1 of Protopterus annectens. Taxonomy (NCBI): domain Eukaryota; kingdom Metazoa; phylum Chordata; order Ceratodontiformes; family Protopteridae; genus Protopterus; species Protopterus annectens. The sequence goes on from NC_056730.1 coordinate 825,396,361, forward strand.
ATAGTTTCTGTTTTCTCTTTAAAAACAGGTCCTTGCAATGGAAATTCTTTTCCCAAATGTGCAACAATCCTATATTGTATTATATTAAGTAAGGGGTTGCATGGGGCAAAGCCCTCTACCTGAGGGAGGGGAACACTTCTAGATGTAGCCTAACTCTAATTCTGCTTCAGATTTATCCTGTTCATATTTAAATATAATTTAAATTAGTGTCATCTAAATCCATACCTCTCAAGTGTACCTCATTATGAGAAAAGTTCCTTGTGTTGAATCTTATAAAAGTCCATGCTCCCTGCAGTTCCAAGTTGAAAGGGTCTGTCACACAATCAGTGTTAGGAATTTTTAACTGATTTCCATGATAAATAAAATGTACCATAATAATTTATCAAAAAAACTTTATACAAGTATAAAGTAACATATTTTAAATATGCTGAGAGCCTCCTCGGTGAAGTAATTGTAAGCTGTTAGTAATTGTTCCTCATTTTTCCCATTTGTTCCACATTTTGAGAAAAGGTGTTCCTCATTTTTGAAGATTGAAGGTTAAGAGTTATGTCTAAATAGGTGACATGGGACATTTGCATTTGATTATCATATTTAATCCAAAGTAAAATAGTTCAATCAGCCCTTTCTAAGCTAAGCTGCAAATCTCACACAAACCTTTAGAACTGAAAAGGCTAGAAGGCTTTTGATTAGAGAAAAACTCTGTGCTCAGATTGCAAGCTGTGGCTATGTCAGTTCCGTGAAAATGCATATACATTACAGAATGGATTCTGTCCATAACTACAGAGTTCTGCTTTTATAGCAAAAATGCATGATAAGCTCTGAATCTTAGAAGTCATTGAAAGTTTATTAGTCATGTTCTAAATCAAGTGTAAGTAACAAATCTTTTGAATAGGATCACATCTTGATACCACATATAATAGCAAATTATATATTTTTTGATGCATACATTGTGTTGTATTCACATTTTGTTATGTTGGTAAAGATAATCCGTAAATATTTTTCTCAAAGTTAAAAGTCCATGCTATGACATCATATAAGACTGAAAACATAATGCTTCACTACCTAAATTAATGTATAGACTACTGTATTTCCATGTTACATGTATCAGAAGTGGTTTCTTAATTCATAGAAAGACAAGCTGTCAACTCGTTGTTGCAAATATAATACCTCAATGAAAATGTTCAAATAATGATATAGCAGTGAAACCACAATGCAAATAAGAAACAGCTCTAATATTAGGGTTTCTACCTTTTGTTGCTCCTAAAACAGGACTTAGGCCACATCCCTTACACCTCCCATAACCCCACCCACTCCCCACCTATTTCGAGACTTCATCCTCATGTCAGCCAAGAGGGGACAACTTCTTTTCCTGTCCATGATACTTACTTTTCCCTGCGGATTTACTATTCTTTTTGTAACAAAAAAAAAAAAAAAGCATAATAAATCCTCAGATTTAACAAACTCCAATAGTCTGCTTCTCTTTTTTGAAATAGAATACCAGAGTTTGTACAGTGTTTTCTGGACTACTGGGAAAACAGTTCAATTTCCTGATAGTCCAGGAAAAAGCAAATAGGTGGAGTGCTATCCAATACAGCAGAAAGTTATTCTCGATTACCAATAATGCTCTGCAGCTTTATGCAAATCAGTGTAAAATACCTACCATGACATCATTTTGTGGGTGTCACTATACAGAAAACTGCATAAGTAGTGAAACAATAAAACTCAAACAGCAGTATATAATCTTTATTTTTTGCAAAATCCCTTGCACATATATGGTTGGGAGTATAGCAGGAAACAAAATCAGTTGTAAAGCACAGGCACTTACAAACATAACGAATATGCTTAAAATTGCAAAGCCAATTTAAATAATTAAATGTAGACTGACTCTGACAAGAAAATCTTAGAGTGATAAAAGATGTGAGCCAAGCAATGTAAAAAACAATGGCTAGTGTGTCTTTCTTTATAATAAAATATATCTCTGTCTACACTCTCTCATTCTCTCTCTCTCTTTCTCTCTCCTCCTCTACCCTCCCATAATCCACACTGTCGCCACTGGTCTGTCCCTCCCATCTTCATTTTATACATGTCATAATCTATATACTTCAATAGAAAAGCTAATGCTAGAAAGTATATATAAAACACAAAATCTGAAAGTTGACTGTCTAATGTATAAAGTTATTGACTGGCCTACATTATGGTTAGTTTGAACCTCTTCTCAAAAGTACTTTCATGGTAAAACCACAGACTAAGTAGTGGAATATATTTTATTATTGAATACTTCAAACAGTGCCTTTATTTCCTGGCATAAGTTCCCTAATTGCACAGCTTATGTGTGAAGGTCCCCTCCGCAACACACTCATACATACATTTACTCTGGCATCCTACTTTGTCTTCATCTAGTTTAGATGTCATCATAATAATAGTGGCCTCTAGAAATCTTGTAAGCCAGTGTAAGAGTATGAACTTCTACCAGCAATAAAAGTAAAGGAATATCCAAGCCTCTGACTTTTGTTTGTGTTACAAGTGACTGACTTTTACTTTCAAAGGCTGTTTCATCTTATTAGTAAAACTGCCATGTGGCCTGGGGTACATCTAGAGCTCTGTGATTTTTGTCACATTTTATATCAGTTATCTACTATTTTTAGTTATTCATTAAAGAAGAGCAACTTATAGCAGAAAACTCTAGTGAGCATGTTGTTAAAAATATAACTCATTGTTTTTCTCTCCCTCTCTCTTTTTTCATTTCAGTATGGCTTTTTTTTTCACTGCAGGTTGATAACAATGCAAATTGTAGTAGAAACCTGCTGAGATTGTTCCTAAAATAAAGTTTATTGCTCTCTCGCTGCTCTCACTAAAGAGATTGCCATTCACAAAAGCATGTCCACATTTTCCCTTGCATTATATTCTGTTGTTCCATACTGCAACTAGTAATGTCAAACAATGAATCCATCCAGCCATCCATCCATCCATTCAAAAAGCAAATACACTCGTTCTGAGTGATGTCCAGCTAAGTAAATGTAAATGCTCTAAACAAATATGTAACTTCCCGGTACATAACAAGAAAGCAAAAGTTCCTTAGCAGGTTCGTAAATGCATAAATGTCCAAGTTAGAAAAACATAAGTAAAGCAGAAATGTATGCATAGGGATATTTACAGACATCCCTTTAAACAAAGTAGTATAGCAGCAAAAATTGACATTATTGCTGTAGACTGCAAAATGATTCATGAATGACTTTAAAATGTTTCTATTATTTTTTTCAAGACTCATTTGCATATCTGCAATTATAACTTGTCAAAGAAAGTCTCTAAATGTCATTGCACACACCACATAAACAAGGAAGATTGTTGAGGCCTGATTTACGGCTTTGCTGCTCCAAACACCACACTGCTTTTTTGCCTTGATTTTTACCTCACAATAAGCTATCTAGCAGTTAATCAGAACCCGATTTAGATGTTACTTATAAACGTCTGCACAGGAATTGCTGAGCAATTGTAATTAATACAAGATAAACAACTACATTTCTGTGATAGATAACTGAGAGTGTCCACTGCCTGAATCTGCCCAGCCTGATCTTCAACAAAGACATTACATCACCATAACTACCCTCTTTATATCTCTTTATTAAAACCATAATCATTTTATTTTCCACCTCCACATAATCTATATTTGATGGCTTTGATAGGCATTCACAGTAGTTACTGTCTTTCAGCCATGACTTCGCCCTTACTCACATGATGTGTATGTTTGCACCAAACAAACCAACCCAGTGTGTAAAGGGTTGCAAGGCACAAGGAACAAAGATTGAATATTCTCTCTTTTCAAGTACCAGCATAATTGTGTCTTTCAATCCTTCACACACTGTGTTTGTTTGCTTGGTTCATAACGTTTCCTAGTGTGGGTACACCTTTCTTTAGATCACATATATGTTTGTCTCAAAGTTCAGTGATTGTTCTGGTATGAACTCCCAAATTATTTTTGGACCCTTGCCTTGTGCCACTGTTATACATTGTTGTACTTTGCATCAACAAATTAAACCATGATAAACCTTATGTACATATGACTAAATATTTGTCACCTTTAGTCTTCTTTGCAGCCCCATATGTCAATCACATGTACTGAATTCATGTGCACTAGTATGCAATTAAAAAAGTAAAGCTGAATATGTTGGTAGCACCACTTCTCATGTAAAATCTCTAGCTTTATAATTTCAAATAAATCTTACATAGATTCATAGATTCATAGATTGTTGCTAGGCTAATGATCTTATGGGGGGGGCTTTCTAAGCCTAGCCAAGCTTTCCTGAAAGAAAAATTATATCCTGTATCCAAATAGGTTGTTGAGGGGCAGGCATTTATAAGCTACCTCTGACCTTAAAGGACATGGGTGCTAGGCTTGGTGTAAATTTCCTATTCCCATCCACTGGTCTATGTTATGCTTAAACTGGGTAATAGGCGAACTCAGCTTCACATATAGAGATTGTCTGTTTTATAGGAAGGGCAGTATCTGGGACAAATATCTGTCTCTCCCGCATGTTCTGCTGAAGTCACAGACAAAATGCAAGACCACAGATCTTGTATTTCTGGTATTGTTTGACTTATAAATATGTAGGAAATTCATAAGTGTGGGGTTTGTGGATGCTTTGTATGCCAGGCATAGATCACCTCTAAGCAATTTATAGGAGACTGAGTAGAGGAAAAGGCCTTTAAGGTTCTCTGCATATGGCAGGTTTGTTTTGCCTTGTATTCTTTGTGTGCGGAACCTCTGATGCTGCTGTAGTTGCTGCATTTGCCTGGTCAGGTACACACCTGAGGGAGCATTATACTCTATGATTGGTCTGATAAGGGCAGAGTACAGTGGGATAATGACCTCTTTGGACCTAGATGCCATGCTCTTACTTATAAGTTCTGTGATACAAAAGGATTCCCTCATTACTGTGGCCAGTTGAAGGTAAGGCTACTGTCTACATGCGTACCTAGATCCTTGACGACTGAGAAAACTCTTATGGGCCTATTATCAACATGATAATTAGCTGGGATGATTGACCCGAAGGGTTGTCATTGGTGGCAGAAGCTACCAGCAAAAAGCTGTTTTAATTATTTTGTCTTGTCACATATATTTTTAGTAGTTACCATGTGGTTAGGCAAATCATAAGTGCCTTTACCTTCACATCATGTATTTACTTATTGCCATAAATCATAACCTTAATACCTGTTATTCACTTCTGTTTGATTTCTCTCACTCTGCAGTGAACTTTGTAGTGACAGCTCCCTGGTAATATAAATATAGCTGAGCGAAAACATCAAAATGTGCAAGGAATGCAATGACTGCAGCATGGAAGGAATGATTTGGGGTATATGAAGTTTCTCAGAGCTGATATCGGACACTTTAATCTTTCTAAATCAGCAGTCAGCTTCATTACCAAAAGTGCACATAACCAGGTAGCATTACTGTCCAAGTAGGAAATTATTTTTTCATTGTTTGTATTTTTATGCATCAGTTTGATGTGAAGCTTCTTTATAGGCATGCTGGATTTTAGCAGTTAATTTCTGTTTGGCACTTGACATTTTCTGTGGTAATTTGTTGAACTACACACTATGTGAAACCACAGTATAATAGTGTATTGCTGCTGTTTCGTTTGATGGCATTGTTATTTTTGTCATTACATTCTCTATATAATCCTGGTATTGGATAGTCCTACAATAATGAGGATCAGTTTGCAAAGTGTCCTGGCTGTTTCTTATTACTGTAACAATGTGTATGCAGAACTAGTAGGACATGCAGCATAATATAAAACATCGCCAAATGAAATTGTTGCTTACAGTTTGAAAGACATTCCCACGGATTCTGCAAGCCTTGCACTGCGTGCAGGATTAGTGCAGGAGCTCTGGCAGGCAATATGTCTGCCATGCGATCCAGGAATAGCCTGCAGGGGCATGCATGAGCGCTCCTGCACTAGTTCTGCACGGACTAAGCCGATGTATGCAAATTACCCCATCTGCAGGAGAAATTCATGCAAATGAGGTGAATTTGCAATCCAGGAAGCTGGAAACCAGCCGTGCAGGGCTAGTGTAATCTGCAGAAATGTACTTGGTTAGTAACCAAGTACATTTATGCAAATTCCAAAATGGAGCCGTGACAGCTTCAAATAAAGGGTGCATATCAGTCAGGAAGCATGCCAATGGCCAAGTATAAGGCCACTGGCACTGAAAACAGCTTAAAAATTTAAAAAAATAAACTTTTATTTTTTTTTAGCAGATCTTGGCTGTTTAAGCGTAGGGCAGTGGTGCACAAACAGGATTGGGGGAAAATAAGAAAATAAACTTAAATTAAGGATTCTAACTAAAATCACTATTCTGCCATTAAAGTCAATGGCAGGCAGTAGACAACATGGCCAGTGCGTAGTGGTTGCTAAGGGGGGAAGCTCAGTGTGAGACATGTAACTATGCATTAGCAGGCAATCCTATGCAAATGAGGGGAATGATAGTGAATCCCAGTTTTCCCCAGCATGCTAGTCAGGTCCAAACAGTGTAAGAGCAGGAATAGCTTGGTGCAAGCCTAGGAGTTAGCTGACATCACAGTTTGGGTGTGCCAGGCATACTGTAAGCAGATTAGAGCCCTGCGGCTCAGGTTTGCTCCTAGCTAAGGACAACTAAGCAAGGGGGTGTTTCTGAGTCTGCCTAATGCTCTTTACATTGCCTAAGTGGGTGTGTGCACTGCGCACTGGGTTTTAAAGGAAAAAACAAAGTTAAACCAGGAAATAGCATCTCTGTGCAGTAGGAAGGCAATCTAGGAGAACTAGCATAGCTGGCAGGTGAAATGTATCAGAGTCAGCCAATTACACAGGCAGCAGACCAGCCCAGCCCAGAACAATACTATAAACTATGCAATCATCTTCCCCTCTGGTTTTTCCCACACTCTACACCACCGGTACATACAAGCGGGGAACTTTTAATAAACAAAACAACAAAATGATAGGGGCTGCAATAGCTATTATACAACAACTTGTGGAAGAGGCTGAGGGTGGTGAGGATGTGAATGCTGTCAACCAACTTACAGTGAGGAGACAGACAAGAGTGTACAGACCCAGGATAACCTACCAGGAGCTACATGAGCTGGAGATAGTGGAGCACTATGGGGTGGACAGGGACCTCCTACAGCAAATTGTTGAGCTGTGCTGGCCACGCCTGACACACAGAACTAACAGAGGGAACCCATCCCAGTGGATACCAAGGTATGTGTAGTTCCAAGAATACTAGTTACAGGTACCTTCCAAAGTCCAACTGGGGATATGATGGGGATCTTACAGGCATCAGCATCTAGGGTACTCCACCAGTTCCTGGATGCCATGTCAGCACATGTCGGTGAGCACGTATATTACTCCAACACCCATGAGGCATTGGCCAGCAATATGCAACTGTTCCACCAAATAGCAGAATACCCTGAGGTAGTGGGTGCTATAGACTGCATGCACATATGCATCAAAGCACCACATGGTGAGTGGGGGAGGGTCTACATCAACCACAAGGGCTTCCCCTCCATCAACTGCTAGGTTGCGTGCAATGCCCAGGGCATAATAATCAATGTGTGTGCTGGCTGCCCTGGATGCTATCACGATTCCCACATCTGGCATCTGATGCAGCTGTACCAGAAATTTGCCAGTGGGGACATCCCTCATGGTCACCTAGTGGAAGATGCTGGATATGCAATGGAGCGGTGGCTGATGACACCCATCAGAAATGCACACACATCTGAGCAAGAACTCTATAATGAGGCACATGCACAGACAAGAATCATACTAGAGCATGTGTTTGGGATGCTCAAGTCACGGTTCCGGTGCCTGGACACATCCAATGGAGCCTTGCAGTACTCGCTAGCTACATGTACCCAAATTGTCATTGTGTGTGTCATGCTACACAATATGATCCTGTGGAAACAGCTGCAGCAGGAACAGCATGGGGCAGGGCCACACAGCTCCCCACCATTGCCAAGGCCTGCACAGGCACAGAGTGACTCGGAGGAGGAACAACCTGAGTCTGCCCAGCAGGCAGAAGGAGGCATGCCCAGTATGCCCTGGCCTTGGCAAAGAGGCAACGCATAGCACATACACTGACACAGGAGGGACCCTGGGAATAACACTTCTCTCTGATGCTCACATACAGTAAAAGGGATGCCAACCATGACACTACCTGTGCTCAACCATGTGTAGGGAGTGTACTATGTGCATCCAACATAGGCAGTCCTGTAGCACCACCCTCAATACTGGGACACCCACAAGGTAAGTGACTCACACATACCAGTCAGGGAGGTTCACATACCCAACAACAGTCACAGCCAGCAGGACAGGTGTAGACAAACACAAAGAAAGGCTGTGTTATGGCCCCTGAATAAAGCCTATGGTTAACCCCCCCAGGTGTACACAGACAGACTACTGCCTGACCTGCTGTAGTCTGTCTGTCAGAATGATGCCTATGGGTAACCTCCCCCCAGGCCTACACAGACATAATACAGCAGGTCAGGCAGTGGGACATTAGTTCTGAAGGGTAGGAAGTCAGAAACTAATATGTAGGTCAAACAAAGCTAAGATCTGTAGTACACTGATATGCCTGTAGTCAGCGTGATAGGCTAGAATACATAATGAAATGGAGTACCTGACATAACAGTACAGTCAAAGTAAGTGTGTACAAGTGTCAGGTGTGCCCCCTCATCCTACGTAGTAATGTAATAACAGTCAGTTGTGCCCCCCCAATCCTGTGTAGAAATGGAGAAATAGTCAGATGTGCCTCCCCATCCTATGTAGAAATGGAGTAACAGTCAGGTGTGCCCCCCCCAATCCTGTGTAGAAATGTAGAAATAGTCAGGTGCCCCCCCCCCAATCCTGTGTAAAAATGTAGAAATAGTCAGGTGTGCCCCCCCAATCCTGTGTTGAAATGCAGAATCAGTCAGGTGTGCCCCCGCAATCCTGTGTAGAAATGTAGAAATAGTCAGGTGTGCCCCCAATCCTGTGTATAAATGTAGAAATAGTCAGGTGTGCCCCCCCAATTATGTGTAGGAATGCAGAAACAGTCAGGTGTGCTCCCCCCAACCCTACTTAATTATGTAGTAAAAGTCTGGTGTGCCCCCTCAATCTGATGTACACACGTCTTAACAGTCACAACCCTTTGTAGAAATGTAGTAACATGTATGTGTAGGTATAATATCAGTGGAGCACAGATGCACAGAGGTAGCCAAGGTAGCAGGATAGGTTGTAGCATCTGCACAATATGCAAGGCATGTGTGTGTTAGGTTGGTGTGTGTCTCATATCGTGTGAGAGTGGTCGGTATGTATACATGTTGAGGTAAGCCTGGTGGCCATTGCTCACTACCGTTGATGACAGGGACAAGTCCTCACAACTGCAGTGCCATACACAGTACCCATCAGTATAACACAAGCTAGCAGTAAGCCATTGCAAATGTATGGTGGTAATATGTGTCACCATCTGAAAGACTGACATGGCATGGCTGTTGGACTAGATATACAAGCAGTACACAGGGGAAAGTACCCCAGACATACAGTATGTATTGTGTCACTGTGAAATGGAGACACCTTTGGAAAAGTACATACAGGTATGCATCACATTATCTGGTCCTGTAGTAGGGGATACTGGTGGTGTCTGCCCAAACACTCACAGATTACAAAGGAGGTAGGACTGATGTATTGGGAAACAGCTGATGTCCCTGCACATGCAAGCATAACTGGAATGCCCAATGCATATCTATGTGTCCGATGCAAGTAGTGTAAATAGCACACATGCACACAGCTCATGCAAACACCACCCGTAGGCACCTCTCTGGTCATATCCCTGCTGTGGGGAATGGATACAGTAAGAACCCAGCTGTATATGGCAATAGCGAAAGACTGCAGCATGCAGTGCAGGTGTCCCATACAGGTGTGTCCCTAGCTGTAGGAAGCACCCTACCAGCATCCACACCACCTGAGAAAGACTGTTAGGAGATATTGGTATGAACACCTATCACACCTACCCTGTCACCCCAGGGGAATATACTGTATTGTGGTCTGGAACTGTAGGACTGACAGAATGCAATGACCTGCCACATCTGGCATGCAGAAACACCTAATGCCCCACAGGTGTCTGCCAAAAACCTATGTCTCACACGCACTGCCAATGCATGCTATGTCATGGACAACCAAATAGCAACATAACATACTACACATAAGCCATATACAAGGCCATGTGGACAAACCACAGTAACGTGTCCACCATGTCCCACTGCATGAACTGTGGACCAACACTAATACACACCTGTGATGGGGCGATACCCTTAGGGAAAGTATCAGAGAAGGTATGCATAATGTATGGAAGAGGTTGAAATAACAGTGGGGGGGGTGGGAGCATAGGCAGCATGGAATGTGCAGGGTCCAACACCAAGCTGTATGCACACACTATCCCTGGCTGCAAATGCATACATGGGTAGCTACACACTTGCCCATACACCACAATAGGTTAAATGTACTGACCCAAGGCCCCTGCCCCTGACTAACCTGTGCGAATCTGTACAGCTATGAGGCATTTTCACAGCAAGATAAGCCCATACTGTCATGTTGATGGAAGTACAAGTATGGGATCCTCTGCCAGCACTCTACCAAGGTGCTGACATGAACCCAGCACCAAGTGTCTGCAGGTCCCCCTCCAAAATGGCATAATCTACCATGAATACGTAGGTGCCTTCTCACAATACCGGACACAGCTACAGTCACCCTTGTCCCCCAAGACATCACTGTGAGCAAGAATGTCCACCTGACAGTACATCAAGACAGAAAACATCACTGTGTATAACAGTACACATCTGAATATCTCTGCTAACAGCAGTACCATGCAGCTGAAGCAGCACAGACATAATCACCTACAGTACACACTATCCCCTGCACACTTTGTCCCCATATTGCCAAATGATCGACTGATACCCTGCAGAAGCAGTATGCTACATGTAGGTATACAACACAAAGGTCTGCACTGCAGTACAAACTACTTGGACTCAATCCACACATTCAATACAGACGGGCATACTGGGCATGCTCACACACTTAGAGAAATGAAGGCAATGTCAGTCAACAACATATTGAAAGGTCATACTGGGCATGATCACACACTTAAATGAAGGCCATGTCAGCAAACACCAGTGGACCAGACATATCTGGCAGTTGCAGATGTTAGTGCAGACACTTCTCAGTATGTACCACTCATGCTTTGCACACACACTGGATAGGAATACAGACATATATCTAAGGACAACACACTATAATAAGCCAAACATAGATGTACATAGATGTGTGGAAGAGGGTGACTGTGACAAGGAGACATCCATGCCTGTCCCACCCAGCACACAGCCAAAGGGCCACAACCACATGAGGTTCAGATGTCACTCACTGTAAATACTAGCCACAGGTATCTGTCAGCATTACAGACTATGTGGTGGAAGTGCTAGCTATGCAACATGACTGTTCAAGGAAGTAGTCATCTAGCACCTGTATACACTTACCTGTGGAATATGATCCTGCATGTGCCCGCATGTGGTGTGTCAACCTCTAGATGAATGGGTTATGGCCCATGCACACACACTCCCCTACCCATAGCCCTACTATGACAAGCCTGCTGATATCATCCACCTAGAAATACACCTCTGAGAACTTTGTACCTAAGTAATCTTTGTAGCACATCCCATAACTGCGTACTGCTGTAGTGTGATAAAATAGTTAGCTCGGAGCTCTAATCCCAGTCTTGGCAAGTGTGTGTGTATGTGTGTGTGTGTGTGTGTGTGTGTGTGTGTGTGTGTGTGTGTGTGTGTGTGTGTGTGTGTCTGTCCCTGTCTGTGTAGAGAGTGATGCTTTTTAGGCTAGTCACATGCACTACATTTCAAATGCCCTACTTTGGCAAGGGTGCTGATGTCATCCACTTTGAAATACACCTCTGGGAAGGTTATAGCACAGTAATGTCCGTAGAGTGTCCCATAACTGCGTACTGCTGTAGTGTGACTAAAATTGTTAGGTAGGAGTTCTAATCCCAGACTTGGCATCTGTGTGTGTGTATGTGTGTGTGTGTGTGTGTGTGTGTGTGTGTGTGTGTGTGTGTGTGTGTGTGTGTGTCTGTCCCTGTCTGTATAGAGAGCAATACTTTTTAGGCTAGTCACACTCCATACAATTCAAAAGCCCTACTTTGGCAAGGCTGCTGATGTCATCCACTTTGAAATACACCTTTGGGAAAGGTGTAGCCCAGTAATCTCTATGGCGCATACTATAACCGCGTACTGCTGTTGTGTGATAAAATAGTTAGGTAGGAGTTCTAATCCCAGACATGCCAACTGTCTTTGCATTTGTGTCTCTGTGTAGGGAGCAATGCATTTTATGCTAGTCACACTCAGTACAACTCAGTACAACTCAAATGCCCTACTTTGGCAATCCTGCTGATGTCATTCACTGTGAAATACATCTTTGGGGAAGGAGTACTCCAATAATCTCCATGGCACATCCTATAACAGTGTAGTGCTGTAGTATAATATACTAGTTAGGCAGCAGTTGTAATCCCAGACATTACAGGTGTGTGTGTGTGTGTGTGTGTGTGTATGTGTGTGTGTGTGTGTGTGTGTGTGTGTGTGTGTGTGTGTGTGTGTGTGTGTGTGTGTGTGTGTGTGTGTGTGCATGTGTCTGTCATTCGTATACTGTGTGGAGGTGGTTGTGAGTGTGTTACAACTGGACTCAATGTAGAGCAGGTTTTGCAAACTTCTTATACAGTGGACCAACTATATATCACAATGTCCAACATACAGGGATAACAGATGTAAAATAGCCAAGACGCTGGGATGCAGCTCCATACCCCTAAATGTGACATCAATGCCAGCTGAACAATGTTAGCAACCCTTGTATTACCCAAGGAACACTGTCATCCCATGTCTCATACACACACACACACACACACACACACACACACACACACACACACACACACACACACACACACTTGCCTAGGCAATATCCGCTATGTTGGTAGTACCCTGCATATTGCCCACTGATAGTAACAATGGTGTGATTGCAGTGGGCTACAGAGGGCATGGCACCCTGTCCATCAGTCCAATAGGCATGTACATGCTGACAGTGCAACTCACTCATCTTCCCCACTGGACACCTCCAACACCTGTGGTGCCATCAAATGTACTCACAAAGGACATACCATGCCTGAAACACAAGCTCTGTATGGACAGATGCCACTGACACCAGGGTATCATGCTATCAGTGTAGGTGGAGGGTCAACTTGCTGTCCATTAACAGTTCCCGCCACATGAGGCCAGGACTAGCACATCTGATGATAACAATCTTTGAACACAACATGGGCCAGACAACCCAGGTATATTTCCACATGTCACTGTACATGCATGTGAGAGGTGTGCACATCCCAGACACTGTCCATATCATGGACTAAGGAACACATACATGACAAGCAATGCACAGCATTGACCACATGCAATAGTCACCCAGGTGAATACAATACTCACCTGTATTGGCAACTCCAGACACTACACCCCTGAGTCACAATGCAGACCATTGTCATGTGGCCTGATGCCAAGGTATACCCATCACCTAGCCTTGTATAGCTGTCTGGCACTGTTGACCACAACACACCGTGAAGCAGTGCACCCATGCATGTCAGTACTGGCACACGTGTCTGTGTGTGTGTTGTATGATGCGCATGACCACATTCACACTCACTACAGCCCCCATTGGCATACTGAAGCATGCTGTCTGATGTCAGACACCTCCACATACCCTTTGCACATATATCCTCCATATGACCCCTGTGGTGCACGTGATACCTGCGCAGCACTGTGTTGTGGCAATCCCACTAGTGATGAGTTGTATTCCTGGCACTGCCAAGTGTGAAAATGTGTGTGCATCCCTGTGAAAGTGTGGTTGTGTTGACACTGACACCTGTTCATGTGGACAGGCATGTGTATTACACCTACCGCATAGCTACCATATCCCTGCTGCACATGTCATTCACCATCACATATACATTCTGATGGCTCCTCACCATGTAACCTATGTGGTGCATCCAATAACTGCAGGGACATGTGATAACACTGCATAGTTGTCAGGGGTTTGATACCCTGTAGTGGTAGGTGTGTGACACATACATGCTTATGATTTATTTCCCACCCCTCCCTGGCTTTTCTTTGACTCTATCTGTCTCTCTCACTCCTTCTCTGTTGGATGTGGAGACTTACACCTGCTTTGCTTAGGCAGCAGCATGTGTATTTTAAGTGATGCCCAGGATCAGCTGATGGCCTCTGCATGAATTGCATCCCACCTCTAGATGATTGCATGTGGACCAACTGTGGTAACATTCCCAATTGCATGGAAACACACTCCAATATCTAGGAATATCATGTTGGTGTTGAGCTTTTCATTCACTGTGAGCATGAACTCGATCTGTTGTTTGGCAAACAGCATCTCAGATGGATTGGGGATTTACCTCTAACAACATAACTGTGGAAACAGGCCAACACACAGGAGGGGGATGTGCCTGACCTCCCTACAGACTGTAAGTGTTGCTATACTGCATTTGGAGTAATGTTGGTTTAACAGGGTGCATGTGGATATGGCTGTCTTACATGTTTTAATACCTGCCATGTCAGTGCTATGTTTATGAGGAAACACCCATCTGTAGGGTCATCTGCAGAGTGGCCAGTGTATGGTGCCTTTTATTTCATGTGTTACCCACAGAGCACCTATCTGTGAACTGCAGAAGGTAGTGTGAGGATTCCAGTCTGTAGATTGTGACAGCCATGAGAGTTACTGACTTCATATCCCTCATAGGACATATGTTGTAACAAACCCTCTTACAACAGTACATGTATGAGGTTATCACAGCAACATGTCAATATTGGCCCTGTGTATGTGCCTCCAGCCACAACCCTGTCAAACTTTGTACATATGTAATGCAGTAAGGGGTGCATATGAGCTGTACACCATAATTAGTGACATTGTATCTGATAACAAGCCAGTGAGATATCAGACTGCTACACATGTTATGTATAGAAGGGATTATATTTGATGACATAACCTGGACATTCTGTGGTTGTGTGTACACTACTGAGGTCTGTGTACTTATGGTGATTGTCGGCAATGTGTGTATTGTTAATATGTACCTTGGCCCGAGTACAGACTGTGGTAGAGGTCATTGTTCTTGATCCTATTGTATCTGATGTTACATGCTGCTCCACTGTATGTTACCCTATCGGGTTTCATGTCTGTAGGGCCATACACGCACATGTCCAATACCACAGACAGGCATTGGACCACACTGTGTAGCGGCCAAGTATATGTAGGGTTAGTGTGTGAGTGGCACATATGAGGTTGGTGTTGAACAGATAGTCCATATACTGTAATACTACGCTAGCATACCATATGTGGCTGTGTTCACACACAGATGTATGTTACTCTGTGCTGTGGCATGCCTGTAGAGCCTGCTATATATGCAGGCACATGTGCATTCCCCAATAGGAAATGTAGGCTAGTGTTGAGCTGGTCTGCCTGTAGCCTGCATGGTGCTTTGTTACATGCCTAGCAGCTTAGTGTACTTACCCAGTGAGTTGTAATGTCCAGATACTTGCCAGATGTACTGCTGCTTAGGTTCATAGGTTCAAAGGTTAGTACTAAGCTAACTGCCCTTGCGAGCCTTTTTAAGCCTAGCCAATTATCCCTTGTGAGACTCAAACCCTGTACCTTGTGTTTGTAAGGCAAACACCTTAACCATTAGGCCACCCTCCTAACCCTGGGCCACCATAACAGTCATGTATGTCAGACAGAACAGTGGGATGCTGTACAGATGTATGTCAATATCTAGTGGGTAGTATGTGGCCATGGCACCTCTGTACCAGCGGTTATTATTTGGCAGGACAGACAGGGATGTGTAAATGCATAACCTATAGGAGAACATCGTAGTCACGTGTTATACCCATCTACATGGCTGTTAACATCCACATTGTCAGGATTGGTCCCCATGTCTTGCACTAAGGGATTATATGTATACCTCTGGACTGACCAGAATGTGTCAGACTATCCATATATATTGGCCATTATATCTGCTGTTGTCCACAGGAGCATTACGTGCTAGCAGTTGTACTGTACTATGATGGCCTTAAGATGTCTGTCAGTAGCCAGTGGCGCACATGTTACATGCAGATGTGACCTCACACACACACACACCATGTCTGTGAAGACACTCCCTATTACAGTAGCAATAGTCTACAAATATACCTGCTATACATACCTGACATCCCCTTGCACTATAAAGTGGGGACTATAGGGGCTGAGGTAGGGCTACACTCCATGTTCAGGACATATGGTGAAGATATATGTACATATAATTATCCAGACATCTATATAGACATACACATATACATATCGACATACATAGATGGATATGTATATGTACATAGATATACATATAAACACCCAGATATATACATATATAGGGAAATATATGTCTACACATATACATATAAAGATACATATGCACATATACGCATGGATATCTACATATAAATTGACAGTAGTAGGTATATCAGAATAGATATGTATGTACATATAGTTATTGCTATCTACATATATACCAACATAACCTGGCATATCTGTACACATAGGATGTGCATACATATATAGCTATATATATATATATATATATATATATATATATATATATATATGTGTGTGTGTGTGTGTACATATATGTATATGGGAGAGCCACAGAATCCTGAAAGCCCAAAATCCTGAAGACCATCAGGGGTGAGATGCCTTAAGGTATATGGATATACATTACCATACAATCCACCTTGGGTAAATGCAGGCCTACTGCCACCTGCCATACAGACTGTTCTGTTTGTTAGTGTGCTTGCGATGGTGTCAGTTATGCCTTGTTATGTAACAGTTACATCCCATTGTCTACAGAGTGTAGACAGAAGCTGCTGAACTATACACCTGCATTACTTGGACAGCAACATTTATTATCATTTCCAGACTACTGTATTAGTATAACTGTTTCACAGTTGCATTATTCAGTTTATATGGATGTCCGTGTCTAAACAACTATATGACATGGCATATACAACTGTAATAGTACACCAATACAGCTTTCCCATTTATGCAAACCTGTGTGTGGTGTTATATCCTTTGAGCTCTTTGCAGGTATATGTTGCAGGCAATGATTGTCATTTGCATGGGTGGCTCATGCAGTCTCCAGTTGGTAAGGTGGTAACTGTTGGAATAGTGGCTGTTCCATATTGTGTACACCTTCTACATATGTATCTTAATATACATATCTCTGCATGTGTATGTGTAGTTATATATACATCTATATATATATGTATATATATATATATATATATATATATATATATATATATATATATATATATATATATATATGCGTATAAATGTATCTGCATATATGTGTCTGCATATGTATCCAAGGGATGTTGATTGCTACCACATTGTACATTCCCTATGGGAGCCAGACTGTACTGCATGATATGTTACTGATACCAGCCTGACATCATACATGTGGGATGGAATACTGTTAATATCTTGTGCCCATGAAGTGTCAGGTCCTGTATATCACGGCTGCAACAGCTGGCAGTGTATTGCAGGACAGACGTGTTTGACTGTGGGGGTGGATACCTAATTGCACAAGAGGTATGTTGTTTGGGGCCTCTCAACCCAGGTAACAGTGCATGTGGACATATATGTTTATGTTATGTTCCCTTTGTTATCTACAGATGTATGTCCATATATACCTGTGTAGCTGCATGTATCTGCTTACATATATATAAATTGCTGTATATATGTAGACATATAGATGTAGACATATATATCTATAGATGTATGCATTTTTATGTATATATGTTTATATATATATATATATATATATATATATGTGTGTGTGTGTGTGTGTGTGTGTGTGTATAATTCTATATTATATCTATATCTACATATATAGATATGTTATATCTATTTAGATAATAATATCTATATACACACACACACACACACGCACACACACACACACACACACACACACACACACACACACACACACATACTGGGCTGGATGATATGTTTGTGAAAATATCAGGCTTATGCATATCTGACATGGATTAGTGGTGAATCACTTTGGCTATGGTCTGTAGGGTCCTGGGGTTGAGCCTTGCAGAGGCTATTTATTTTGTTGCAGTTGTAAGCAGGTTTGCGTGGGTTTGCGTGGAGCTAAGCACTGCTAACTTCCAGTTACGGTTTCTTATACTCAGCTTCTAAATTGCTTAACTTGTGTAGGCATTTCTTACCCCAGCTCAAACAGGCTTAAACCCACTTACTGCTGCTTAAAAGTGTTTACTCCCACTTACCCCCTTGCTAATTTCCTTAAAAGAAAACAAAAAAGGGTTGATAAGAAAGTGGTGAAAAAGGGGCACAAAGAGGGAAAGACAGTAGGAAAAATAGCTAGGGATGTGCAGAAGGGGTGTAGGGAAGGTCCATATCTTCCCATTTCTTCTACAGCAACAGCTGTGCATATACACTGAATTTGGAGGTAGATTTGGACACTCAAACCCCTGAGAGAGGGGTGAAGACAACAATAATATGTTGTGATGCCAATTAGACCTGATTACATGTGCCCAGTGGACATGTGCAAACTAGACAGCTATGTATGGGATGTGATTTTTTTTTTTTGGGGAACAAATTGCCCTTTTTTATGTTTTTTTAAGGTGAAAGTGGGATGTTGGGGAGGGGTAGTAGGTATATCTGGGGAGGTAGGTTAGGTAGGTTAACAGATAAGATAAATAAGATGCATACAGGGGCTGTATATTACACATGTTGGGGGTAAACACCTTGATGGGGAGGGGTGTTATGAAATCAGAAGCCCATGAGCCCCCTAGTGGAAACATTGGGGGTGAGGTCCCCACCCATGGGCAGTCTCCACTGCACATTCACAGCCCCGATGGTGGTTGTGCTGGAGGCTGAGTCACAAAGCCTGACTGACACACTAGTCATGACATGTGGCCCTTGAGCTGGCGTTGAAGATCACCAATCTGCTGGTTGAGCTATCTACGCACCACGACTTGGACCTGGCGACAGGTGACAGGTACCTGTCTGCTCCCGCTCCCAGTGGGGTGAGCCCCATCCCCTGAGGTGGTTCCACTCGAAGGTGGTGCAGGACCAATGGACGAGGAGGTTCCAGGTTGGGCCACAGACATGCTTGTGCCTGGTGCCACGACCAGCTGAGCTTGGACAGGTGGGTCCACTGGGACCGGCCTTCCCAAACATGCTATAGTGTTTAGATTCTATCATATGTGGGTTAGCAATAGCCAACACATTCCAGGGTTAGGTATAACAGCACGCATAGATATTCCCATTAACCCAGACACCAGACATGGAACAGTTGCATAGCAAACAGATCACATGCATATATGGGACCACAGTGGTAATAACAACAGCATGCAGGTACATTTATGGCACCATGCCACCAATGTTGAAATAATTCAGTATAGCACATGCATGGAAACAAATATAAATATTTATTAACCAATATGGCATAATCAGAACACTGGAGATATTACATACCAGTTGGGGTGGGTATATAGTTTATTGTTGGAGATATATATGGTGGGGGGAGAGAAAGATGTCAATTAACAACTAGTATATTCCTGTAGTCCACATTACTTTCCTAGTTAGCGCTGTTATTTGTACTTTATAGGTATTACTACACTACCCTATAGCCTTAGTTTGGACAGTGATATGGCTGTTATCATCATTATACATGAACTGGTTTTACCTACAATATACACCTCTTACCTGGTATACCTGTGGGGGAAATGTTTGTTAACACTTAACTATTTCTACATATACTCCGAGATTCCAGGTTGATGTTGTGCACATAGCTATCCAACTCTTTCTGCACAGACTCTGGCCATGTCTTTACCAAACGCAGGTGTACCAGGGCATATCTAGATCATTGCCCTCTTCAACCTTTATTGTCTTGACACACACATATACATGCTTTCCTACACAGTTATATTATGTAGCACAGTGTGGGTGATGATTATCAGTGATACTTTATTATTCAGAGAAACTGCAACACTCAATATTCCCTACAATACCAGAGTAAACAGTACCAGTACAGGGTATGAAAGGTTTTATTTCTCGGCACAGTTTTCATATCCGACATACCTGTGGGAGCAATGATTGTTAGCACTTCCTCATTGTTGCCACACAAAGTTCCAGATTACACATTAGTATTATGCACATAGATCTCATTCTGTTACTATACACACTCTGGTCACAGCTTGACAACATAGGGGTGTGGCTAGGACATACTTGTCTTATTACTCCCCTTATGGTTTCAGGAGTTGCTACAGTGACAGGCTTGTTCTTATAGATGTTTGACAATCACTTGTATTCCCTGTTGGCTGGCTAAACATCTGGGATCATCCCACAGACATCCCAGGGGGACAGGCAGCAGATATGGACCCATATACTGGACATCCTGGTCTTATCTGTACAGTTGTGGGGTATCATTATGTATACAGCCTACTTCCACTCCCAGGATTCAGACCATGGCTGTGTCTGCTACAACTTACAGACTGTCCATCAGAGTTGTGTGTGCTATATAGATATTGCTGTATATCTTCTATCTGCTTTCTGTCTTATAATTCTCATGTGCTTTGGCATTCTGACCTTATATTACAACACTCTTATACAGATGTCCTAGACAGTTATGTTTTGTAGGACAGTGTGGGCAACAGTGATGACACCTACCTCATTATTCAGAGCAACTGCATCAGTCACAATACCATACAATACCAATGTTAACAGTACCAGTACAGGGTAACATTCTTGCATTTCTGGTCACAGTGTTGGTATCTGACAGACTTGTGGGAGAACTGTTTGTTAGCACTCCCTGAATGTTGCCACACACAGTACCAGATTACACATTACTAATATGCACATACATCTCACTCTGTTACTGTACACATTCTGACCAAAGCTTGACAACATGGGGGTGTAAATGGGACATACGTGGCATCTTACTCTCATATGGTTTTGGGGAGTTGCTAGTGTGCCAGCTTTGTTCTCATAGATGTGTGTCAATCAGTTGTATTTCCTGTTTGCTGCCTATATGTCTGGGATCATCCCACTGATTTCACAAGGGGACAGGTTGCCAGGCACCAGATATGGGCCACTTTACTGGATATTCTGGATATATCAGTACAGTTGTGTGGTATGATTCTGTATGCAGACTACTCCCACTGCCAGGATTCAAACCATAGCTGTGTGAGCTAAAGATATAACAGTTCACATCTCAGTTGCATGTGGTATTCAGGTTTTGTTGTCTGCCTTTTCCCTATTTTCTGTCTATGTGTCTCTCAGTTGTACTAAATGGCCTCTGGGGATTACACCAGTCATATACAGGCATTCCTACACATTCTATTTATGATGCACAGTGTGGGTAACAGTGCTTAATGCAACAGTACTCACAGGCAACAACGTAAATGTGATAATAGTCTGGTGCAGGAAACACGACAGGAAGGTCTCAACTCGGACTTTAAAAGTTTTATTTTCACAAATAAATTAAAAATAAAAAAGACACACGTTAAGCGCTTTCATCTGGCTAGCAGACTTCTTCAGAACACAACCTTTCTATGTGATTCTTTTTAATCAAAATACAATAAAAGCTATTTGAACTATTTGGACATAATGAGGTATGGTTTGATACTAATAAAATCATTAATGCCTGGGTAACTGGTGGCATCAAAATATATCTGCCACCTGCTCTCTTTCATAGCCAATAATGCTTTAATATTCCCACCATACGGTGAAGGCCCTACTGTATCAATGATGTTAAATTTAAGGCGTTCTTATTATCCTGATTTCTAAAACTATATAGGTGTTCATAAATGCGTCGTTTGAATTGTCTCTCTGTCTTGCCGATGTAGTATGCGTTGCATGCCACACAAGTAGCTAAATAAACCACAAATTTGGTGTTGCAATTACCGTGTCTGCTGTATACATATGTTCTATTGGAATTTTCCAACTTACATCCTCTATCCTCATTGATAAATTTACATTGGTTACACGCTCCACATTTTTTAGTGGATGAACTTTCTCCTTTCTTCCTGATTCCATTGGATTCCAACAACTTCTTTATATTGTAACCTGTTTTGTATACAATTTTGGGATGCATACCCAACACCTGTGTTAATTCATCATTACGTATAACCTGATTCCATCTATCTTTGATAAAGTTTTCAATGTAGTGGACTGTAGGTGAATACATTAATACACATACCCTTCGGCTGTATTCATCTCCGGGGATTTTGGCTTGTGTTGAAATTGCACTACCAAAATTCCCCAGTAGGGACATGTACTTTTTGCCCCATTTGCTAGTAACATACTTAACAGTATCAGTCAAAAGGTTGGCTGGATACCCCCTAATAATGAACATAGATTTAATAAGTTCCATTTCTTTTAACATAATCTTTCTAGTGGAGGACATTCGAGCAGCCCTGATGCATTGCCCTTTGAAAATGTTTTTGAACACATGGGGAGGGTGATTACTACTGTATACCAAGTAATCATTTGAGAAAGTCTCTTTCCTATAAATACTAGATATAAACCCATTGTCCCCTTGGCTTATGTAAGTGTCCAAATATGCAATGCCACTAGTACTAATGGAGTATGTAAACTTGAGAAATTCTGTTGTATTGTTGATGTAACTGATGAAATCAGAGATCTTATCAATCGGTCCATCCCACAGCACAAAAAGGTCATCTAAGAATCTGGTGTAATGAACAATGTGCTGGTAATGTTCAGATTTGAACAGATATTCTGATTCCCATTCAAGCATCACCAGGTTTGCGAATATGGGAGCACATGCTGCTCCCATTGCAACACCCTTAGTTTGTTTGAAGAACTCATTTTCAAACTGGATGTAATTGTGGTCCAAGACCAGCCCCATCATGTCTATAATGAGGCAAATTATGTCCCAACTCAAACTGGAGCATTTTCTCAAACTACTACTGAAGTACTCTAAGCCCAGATCCCTAGGGATACAGGAGAATAAATCAGTTACGTCGATGGTAATAAAAATGAGGTTATTTTTCCATACTTGGGATGTTAACTGGCCCAAAAACATCCATGAATCTTTAGTTAAGTGAGGGATATTTTTGTACACAGGTTTTACCCATGTATCAATGGCTACACCCAATGGGAATATTTTAGCTTTACTTCCTGATATAATAGGCCTAAAGGGAGGGTGTGTAAGATTTTTATGGACTTTGGGTATCCCAACAATCGTGGCTAATATAGGGTATTCCACCTTTAGAAAGTCATATGTCTCTAAGCTGATCCTATTGTCCAACATATATTCCTCTAATGGTAAATCAATACGCCTATAACCTATATTGATTTCATTGAGTGAAATTGCATCATAATTTCCTGATTGATGCAAAATGTGATATATTTCATTAATGTAATCCATATTGTTGAATACAACAACCCCCCCCCTTTGTCTGGTTTCATTAACCTAACCTCTTTATTGTTCACGAACTTCCATAAGCACTTATATTCATCCTCTGTCAAATTCCCCTGTGGACCTTTATTGTTGCTCTTGTCAACCTTGTAATTATTTCTAAAACTATAGATATCATTGCAAATCATTTTCTCAAAGTTGGTCACTTTTATATTGCTGGGAGGTATATAAGTACTTTTCTTCTTAAGACCTAGGGGTACCATGTTGGTATGTTCACCATTACTTTGTCCGAAATGAATGGCTAAATTTAACCTCCTGCAATATAATTTCACTTCAACAATTGTGTCCACCAAATTGAAACTGACAGTGGGAATGAATTTCATGCCTTTTGAGAACACACTAAAAAATTCATCAGTTATCTCAAGGTTGGTATAATTAAACACATTAAACCCTTGTTTGGAAAAAATTATCTTACTTCCAGTACTGTCTTGTGTTTCATTTGTGCCAACTACCTCTTCCTGATGGTTGTCTGTGTTATTAAATTCATTATTGTGTTCTAAACCTAGTAAATGGGAATATTCAATGCCATGGTCAATAGGTTCATAAACATGTTCAGTATTTGTGGTATCCAATTCATGCATGTTTTTCCTAAGTCTAATCATCTCATTCTCCTGTTCCTTGTTGAGTATGTGTTTTTTGATGGTGGGTAAAACCTGCCCCTTGAAAATTCACATCTCCTTCTGTATTCCTATGTTCATTGTGTACATCTCTATCATGATCATTAATCATGCTGTTCTTTGGCCAAATATATGCCCTTTGATTGTCATACTGATCAACATCACAAACTATTTTCCTTTGTTTCCTCTCATAAATTAAGGAAGCTTTACGGTTAGCATCTAAAAACTGCTTGTCATACAAGTCATTCCATTCACTAAACATTTCATTGTTAATAATATCCACATTTAATTTGTCCACCTCAGATATTACACTAGACAATTTATCATCATTTTTCTGCATTAATAATTTGATGTAATCAAAACCAAAACTGTCAAACAGTTTATTGAACTCCACAATAGTAACACGGTTCAAATCCTGCCCCATCGGTACTTTAAAAAATCTAATACCTTTGGGTACAATTTTTAAAGCTAAACATTTGCTAAAATAGGCATTTTCTATTTTTAAATTTTTAATAACTGTAAGTTTTTTACCCAATGCGTATATCGTTTCTTTAATACTATCTTTCGACCTTTGTTTAGTACCAACTATACATCGTTCATTACTACATCCACCATCATATTTATTGTGTTTATCAAAATCAAAATTATCATTCAAAAAATGGTCCAAATGACCAATCATTCCTTCATTGCTTGTTTTGTCCAAAACTAGAGTCTTATACTTGTTATTATTCCCTCCTTTGAACGCATTTGGACTGGAATATAACTCAGTACCTTTGATAATGTCAACTTGCTTCCTGGTAATGGCTGAATATGTTTTCACAGGTTGCTGGCGTTTGGGTCTCGCCCCCAACCGCTCAGCCTCATCTCGAACATGGAAAAGGCTGAAATCAAATGTAAAATCACCCGACGATGATTTACTGTTGTTTAAATCCATGTTTTCACCCAGGCCTCCTTCTTGTGATGAATATAATCCACCATCTGCCCGATTAACCTGACCGTTAGGTATTTCCATCTGCGTACTCGCATCTACAGCAGACGCAACCACTCTCCTTACAGAGCAGGAACCTTCCTCTCTGGTTGCATTGAACTGTTGTTTGTCCCTTAAGTTGGTGTCGCCATTGGAATTGGTGACTGTCAACGAGCGCCCGAAAAGCTCAAGTAAACGCGACACTTCCTCCTTCAGTGCAGTAACCTCCAAACGTAGGTGAGCTAAATCCCCGTTGTCCAATGAAGCCTGAGACCCCACGTCGTTCTCCATACCAGATGCTAACTCAAACAGAACTCACAGGCAACAACGTAAATGTGATAATAGTCTGGTGCAGGAAACACGACAGGAAGGTCTCAACTCGGACTTTAAAAGTTTTATTTTCACAAATAAAAATAAAAATAAAAAAGACACACATTAAGCGCTTTCATCTGGCTAGCAGACTTCTTCAGAACACAATTAATATTTTCTGCACTCTTTAAATACCAATGTTTGGCACCAAAACCCAAAAACACTTTTGAGATTTAAAGACATATTACGCATAGGTACTGATGAATTTTGTGATTACTTGTTAAAAATAATAATAATGATGCTTGTTAAAAACTAGTTAGAAACACGCTGCCCAAGTACATTGTAAATAAAACTTTTAAATATATGTAACTTCATATATATAGTTGTATGACAATGCTCATACAATACACTTGTGAAGATATATCATGACATGTATTTGAAAAGTTTATATTGATATACCATGGCGTGTGTTTGGAAAATTAATTAATATATCATAGCATATATTTAAAATATTTAAAATATCATGGCATGTATTCAACAATTAATACTTGATGTATCATAGCATGTATATAAGCATGTATTTAAAAATTACATCATGACATGCATTCATAAATTAAAAAAATTATTAAATAATCCATATATCATAACAAATATTCACAAACCTTTCTATGTGATTCTATTTAATCAAAATACAATAAAAGCTATTTGGACTATTTGGACATAATGAGGTATGGTTTGATACTAATAAAATCATTAATGCCTGGGTAACTGGTGGCATCAACATATATCTGCCACCTGCTCTCTTTCATAGCCAATAATGCTTTAATATTCCCACCATATGGTGAAGGTCCTACTGTATCAATGATGTTAAATTTAAAATAATGTCTATCATTGTTGTGTAATATGTGCCGGAATAAGGCATTCTTATTATACTGAGTTCTAATACTATATAGGTGTTCATAAATGCGTCGTTTGAATTGTCTCTCGGTCTTGCCGATGTAGTATGCGTTGCATGCCACACAAGTAGCTAAATAAACCACAAATTTGGTGTTGCAATTACCGTGTCTGCTGTATACATATGTTCTATTGGAATTTTCCAACTTACATCCTCTATCCTCATTGATAAATTTACATTGGTTACACGCTCCACATTTTTTAGTGGATGAACTTTCTCCTTTCTTCCTGATTCCATTGTATTCCAACAACTTCTTTATATTGTAACCTGTTTTGTATACAATTTTGGGATGCATACCCAACACCTGTGTTAATTCATCATTACGTATAACCTGATTCCATCTATCTTTGATAAAGTTTTCAATGTAGTAGACTGTAGGTGAATACATTAATACACATACCCTTCGGCTGTGTTCATCTCCGGGGATTTTGGCTTGTGTTGAAATTGCACTACCAAAATTCCCCAGTAGGGACATGTACTTTTTGCCCCATTCGCTAGTAACATACTTAACAGTATCAGTCAAAAGGTTGGCTGGATACCCCCTAATAATGAACATAGATTTAATAAGTTCCATTTCTTTTAACATAATCTCTCTAGTGGAGGACATTCGAGCAGCCCTGATGCATTGCCCTTTGAAAATGTTTTTGAACACATGGGGAGGGTGATTACTACTGTATACCAAGTAATCATTTGAGAAAGTCTCTTTCCTATAAATACTAGATATAAACCCATTGTCCCCTTGGCTTATGTAAGTGTCCAAATATGCAATGCCACTAGTACTAATGGAGTATGTAAACTTGAGAAATTCTGTTGTATTGTTGATGTAACTGATGAAATCAGAGATCTTATCAATCGGTCCATCCCACAGCACAAAAAGGTCATCTAAGAATCTGGTGTAATGAACAATGTGCTGGTAATGTTCAGATTTGAACAGATATTCTGATTCCCATTCAAGCATCACCAGGTTTGCGAATATGGGAGCAAATGCTGCTCCCATTGCAACACCCTTAGTTTGTTTGAAGAACTCATTTTCAAACTGGATGTAATTGTGGTCCAAGACCAGCCCCATCATGTCTGTAATGAGGCAAATTTTGTCCCAACTCAAACTGGAGCATTTTCTCAAACTACTACTGAAGTACTCTAAACCCAGATTCCTAGGGATACAGGAGAATAAATCAGTTACGTCGATGGTAATAAAAATGAGGTTATTTTTCCATACTTGGGATGTTAACTGGCCCAAAAACGTCCATGAATCTTTAGTTAAGTGTGGGATATTTTTGTACACAGGTTTTACCCATGTATCAATGGCTACACCCAACGGGAATATTTTAGCTTTACTTCCTGATAAAATAGGCCTAAAGGGAGGGTGTGTAAGATTTTTATGGACTTTGGGTATCCCAACAATCATGGCTAATATAGGGTATTCCACCTTTAGAAAGTCATATGTCTCTAAGCTGATCCTATTGTCCAACATATATTCCTCTAATGCTAAATCAATACGCCTATAACCTATATTGATTTCATTGAGTGAAATTGCATCATAATTTCCTGATTGATGCAAAATGTGATATATTTCATTAATGTAATCCATATTGTTGAATACAACAATCCCCCACCCCCTTTGTCTGGTTTCATTAACCTAACCTCTTTATTGTTCACGAACTTCCATAAGCACTTATATTCATCCTCTGTCAAATTCCCCTGTGGACCTATATTGTTGCTCTTGTCAACCTTGTAATTATTTCTAAAACTATAGATATCATTGCAAATCATTTTCTCAAAGTTGGTCACTTTTATATTGCTGGGAGGTATATAAGTACTTTTCTTCTTAAGACCTAGGGGTACCATGTTGGTATGTTCACCATTACTTTGTCCGAAATGAATGGCTAAATTTAACCTCCTGCAATATAATTTCACTTCAACAATTGTGTCCACCAAATTGAAACTGGCAGTGGGAATGAATTTCATGCCTTTTGAGAACACACTAAAAAATTAATCAGTTATCTCAAGGTTGGTATAATTAAACACATTAAACCCTTGTTTGGAAAAAATGATCTTACTTCCAGTACTGTCTTGTGTTTCATTTGTGCCAACTACCTCTTCCTGATGGTTGTCTGTGTTATTAAATTCATTATTGTGTTCTAAACCTAGTAAATGGGAATATTCAATGCCATGGTCAATAGGTTCATAAACATGTTCAGTATTTGTGGTATCCAATTCATGCATGTTTTTCCCAAGTCTAATCATCTCATTCTCCTGTTCCTTGTTGAATATGTGTTTTTTGATGGTGGGTAAAACCTGCCCCCTTGAAAATTCACATCTCCTTCTGTATTCCTATGTTCATTGTGTACATCCCTATCATGATCATTAATCATGCTGTTCTTTGGCCAAATATATGCCCTTTGATTGTCATACTGATCAACATCACGAACTATTTTCCTTTGTTTCCTCTCATAAATTAAGGAAGCTTTACGGTTAGCATCTAAAAACTGCTTGTCATACAAGTCATTCCATTCACTAAACATTTCATTGTTAATAATATCCACATTTAATTTGTCCACCTCAGATATTACACTAGACAATTTATCATCATTTTTCTGCATTAATAATTTGATGTAATCAAAACCAAAACTGTCAAACAGTTTATTGAACTCCACAATAGTAACACGGTTCAAATCCTGCCCCATCGGTACTTTAAAAAATCTAATACCTTTGGGTACAATTTTTAAAGCTAAACATTTGCTAAAATAGGCATTTTCTATTTTTAAATTTTTAATAATTGTAAGTTTTTTACCCAATGCGTATATCATTTCTTTAATACTATCTTTCGACCTTTGTTTAGTACCAACTATACATCGTTCATTACTACATCCACCATCATATTTATTGTGTTTATCAAAATCAAAATTATCATTCAAAAAATGGTCCAAATGACCAATCATTCCTTCGTTGCTTGTTTTGTCCAAAACTAGAGTCTTATACTTGTTATTATTCCCTCCTTTGAACGCATTTGGACTGGAATATAACTCAGTACCTTTGATAATGTCAACTTGTTTCCTGGTAATGGCTGAGTATGTTTTCACAGGTTGCTGGCGTTTGGGTCTCGCCCCCAACCGCTCAGCCTCATCTCGAACATGGAAAAGGCTGAAATCAAATGTAAAATCACCCGACGATGATTTACTGTTGTTTAAATCCATGTTTTCACCCAGGCCACCTTCTTGTGATGAATATAATCCACCATCTGCCCGATTAACCTGACCGTTAGGTATTTCCATCTGCGTACTCGCATCTACAGCAGACGCAACCACTCTCCTTACACAGCAGGAACCTTCCTCTCCAGTTGCATTGAACTGTTGTTTGTCCCTTAAGTTGGTGTCGCCATTGGAATTGGTGACTGTCAACGAGCACCCGGAAAGCACAAGTAAACGCGATACGTCCTCATTCAGTGCAGTAACCTCCAAACATAGGTGAGCTAAATCCACGTTGTCCAATGAAGCCTGAGACCCCACGTCGTTCTCCATACCAGACGCTAACTCAAACAGAACTCACAGGCAACAACGTAAATGTGATAATAGTCTGGTGCAGGAAACACGACAGGAAGGTCTCAACTCGGACTTTAAAAGTTTTATTTTCACAAATAAAAATAAAAATAAAAAAGACACACGTTAAGCGCTTTCATCTGGCTAGCAGACTTCTTCAGAACACAATTAATAGTTACTGCACTCTTTAAATACCAATGTTTGGTGCCAAAACACAAAAACACTTTTGAGATTTAAAGACATATTACGCATAGGTACTGATGAATTTTGTGATTACTTGTTAAAAATAATAATAATAATGCTTGTTAAAAACTAGTTAGAAACACGCTGCCCAAGTACATTGTAAATAAAACTTTTAAATATATGTAACTTCATATATATAGTTGTATGACAATGCTCATACAATACACTTGTGAAGATATATCATGACATGTATTTGAAAAGTTTATATTGATATACCATGGCGTGTATACTTGTTGTGGAACTGTTTTCAATTATTTTTAACAAGTATTATCACAAGTAATCACAAAATTCATCATTATCGTAATATGTCTTTAAATCTCAAAAGTGTTTTTGTGTTTTGGTGCCAAACATTGGTATTTAAAGAGTGCAGTAACTATTAATTGTGTTCTGAAGAAGTCTGCTAGCCAGATGAAAGCGCTTAACGTGTGTCTTTTTTATTTGTATTTTTATTTGTGAAAATAAAACTTTTAAAGTCTGAGTTGAGACCTTCCTGTCATGTTTCCTGCACCAGACTATTATCACATTTACGTTGTTGCCTGTGAGTTCTGTTTGAGTTAGCGTCTGGTATGGAGAACGACGGGGTCTCAGGCTCACTGGCGTTTACCAACTTAAGGGACAAACAGCAGTTCAATGCAACCGGAGAGGAAGGTTCCTGCTCTGTAAGGAAAGTGGTTGCGTCTGCTGTAGATGCGAGTATGCAGATGGAAATACCTAACGGTCAGGTTAATCGGGCAGATGGTGGATTATATTCATCACAAGAAGGTGGCCTGGGCAAAAACATGGTTTTAAACAACAGTAAATCATCGTCGGGTGATTTTACATTTGATTTCAGCCTTTTCCATGTTCGAGATGAGGCTGAGCGGTTGGGGGCGAGACCCAAACGCCAGCAACCTGTGAAAACATACTCAGCCATTACCAGGAAGCAAGTTGACATTATCAAAGATACTGAGTTATATTCCAGTCCAAATGCATTCAAAGGAGGGAATAATAACAAGTATAAGACTCTAGTTTTGGACAAAACAAGCAACGAAGGAATGATTGGTCATTTGGACCATTTTTTGAATGATAATTTTGATTTTGATAAACACAATAAATATGATGGTGGATGTAGTAATGAACGATGTATAGTTGGTACTAAACAAAGGTCGAAAGATAGTATTAAAGAAATGATATACGCATTGGGTAAAAAACTTACAGTTATTAAAAATTTAAAAATAGAAAATGCCTATTTTAGCAAATGTTTAGCTTTAAAAATTGTACCCAAAGGTATTAGATTTTTTAAAGTACCGATGGGGCAGGATTTGAACCGTGTTACTATTGTGGAGTTCAATAAACTGTTTGACAGTTTTGGTTTTGATTACATCAAATTATTAATGCAGAAAAATGATGATAAATTGTCTAGTGTAATATCTGAGGTGGACAAATTAAATGTGGATATTATTAACAATGAAATGTTTAGTGAATGGAATGACTTGTATGACAAGCAGTTTTTAGATGCTAACCATAAAGCTTCCTTAATTTATGAGAGGAAACAAAGGAAAATAGTTTGTGATGTTGATCAGTATGACAATCAAAGGACATATATTTGGCCAAAGAACAGCATGATTAATGATCATGATAGGGATGTACACAATGAACATAGGAATACAGAAGGAGATGTGAATTTTCAAGGGGGCAGGTTTGACCCACCATCAAAAAACACATATTCAACAAGGAACAGGAGAATGAGATGATTAGACTTGGGAAAAACATGCATGAATTGGATACCACAAATACTGAACATGTTTATGAACCTATTGACCATGGCATTGAATATTCCCATTTACTAGGTTTAGAACACAATAATGAATTTAATAACACAGACAACCATCAGGAAGAGGTAGTTGGCACAAATGAAACACAAGACAGTACTGGAAGTAAGATCATTTTTTCCAAACAAGGGTTTAATGGGTTTTAATTATACCAACCTTGAAATAACTGATTAATTTTTTAGTGTGTTCTCAAAAGGCATGAAATTCATTCCCACTGTCAGTTTCAATTTGGTGGACACAATTGTTGAAGTGAAATTATATTGCAGGAGGTTAAATTTAGCCATTCATTTCGGACAAAGTAATGGTGAACATACCAACATGGTACCCCTAGGTCTTAAGAAGAAAAGTATTTATATACCTCCAAGCAATATAAAAGTGACCAACTTTGAGAAAATGATTTGCAATGATATCTATAGTTTTAGAAATAATTACAAGGTTGACACGAGCAACAATATAGGTCCACAGGGGAATTTGACAGAGGATGAATATAAGTGCTTATGGAAGTTCGTGAACAATAAAGAGGTTAGGTTAATGAAACCAGACAAAGGGGGTGGGGGATTGTTGTATTCAACAATATGGATTACATTAATGAAATATATCACATTTTGCATCAATCAGGAAATTATGATGCAATTTCACTCAATGAAATCAATATAGGTTATAGGCGTATTGATTTACCATTAGAGGAATATATGTTGGACAATAGGATCAGCTTAGAGACATATGACTTTCTAAAGGTGGAATACCCTATATTAGCCACGATTGTCGGGATACCCAAAGTCCATAAAAATCTTACACACCCTCCCTTTAGGCCTATTATATCAGGAAGTAAAGCTAAAATATTCCCATTGGGTGTAGCCATTGATATATGGGTAAAACCTGTGTACAAAAATATCCCACACTTAACTAAAGATTCATGGACGTTTTTGGGCCAGTTAACATCCCAAGTATGGAAAAATAACCTCATTTTTATTACCATCGATGTAACTGATTTATTCTCCTGTATCCCTAGGGATCTGGGCTTAGAGTACTTCAGTAGTAGTTTGAGAAAATGCTCCAGTTTGAGTTGGGACAAAATTTGCCTCATTACAGACATGATGGGGCTGGTCTTGGACCACAATTACATCCAGTTTGAAAATGAGTTCTTCAAACAAACTAAGGGTGTTGCAATGGGAGCAGCATGTGCTCCCATATTCGCAAACCTGGTGATGCTTGAATGGGAATCAGAATATCTGTTCAAATCTGAACATTACCAGCACATTGTTCATTACACCAGATTCTTAGATGACCTTTTTGTGCTGTGGGATGGACCGATTGATAAGATCTCTGATTTCATCAGTTACATCAACAATACAACAGAATTTCGCAAGTTTACATACTCCATTAGTACTAGTGGCATTGCATATTTGGACACTTACATAAGCCAAGGGGACAATGGGTTTATATCTAGTATTTATAGGAAAGAGACTTTCTCAAATGATTACTTGGTATATAGTAGTAATCACCCTCCCCATGTGTTCAAAAACATTTTTAAAGGGCAATGCATCAGGGCTGCTCGAATGTCCTCCACTAGGGAGATTATGTTAAAAGAAATGGAACTTATTAAATCTATTTTCATTATTAGGGGGTATCCAGCCAACCTTTTGACTGATACTGTTAAGTATGTTACTAGCGAATGGGGCAAAAAGTACATGTCCCTACTGGGGAATTTTGGTAGTGCAATTTCAACACAAGCCAAAATCCCCGGAGATGAATACAGCCGAAGGGTATGTGTATTAATGTATTCACCTACAGTCCACTACATTGAAAACTTTATCAAAGATAGATGGAATCAGGTTATACGTAATGATGAATTAACACAGGTGTTGGGTATGCATCCCAAAATTGTATACAAAACAGGTTACAATATAAAGAAGTTGTTGGAATCCAATGGAATCAGGAAGAAAGGAGAAAGTTCATCCACTAAAAAATGTGGAGCGTGTAACCAATGTAAATTTATCAATGAGGATAGAGGATGTAAGTTAGAAAATTCCAATAGAACATATGTATACAGCAGACACGGTAATTGCAACACCAAATTTGTGGTTTATTTAGCTACTTGTGTGGCATGCAACGCATACTACATCGGCAAGACCGAGAGACAATTCAAACGACGCATTTATGAACACCTATATAGTATTAGAACTCAGGATAATAAGAACGCCTTATTCCGGCACATATTACACAACAATGATAGACATTATTTTAAATTTAACATCATTGATACAGTAGGACCTTCATCGTATGGTGGGAATATTAAAGCATTATTGGCTATGAAAGAGAGCAGGTGGCAGATATATGTTGATGCCACCAGTTACCCAGGCATTAATGATTTTATTAGTATCAAACCATACCTCATTATGTCCAAATAGTTCAAATAGCTTTTATTGTATTTTGATTAAATAGAATCACATAGAAAGGTTTGTGAATATTTGTTATGATATATGGATTATTTAATAATTTTTTAATTTATGAATGCATGTCATGATGTAATTTTTAAATACATGCTTATATACATGCTATGATACATCAAGTATTAATTGTTGAATACATGCCATGATATTTTAAATATTTTAAATATATGCTATGATATATTAATTAATTTTCCAAACACACGCCATGGTATATCAATATAAACTTTTCAAATACATGTCATGATATATCTTCACAAGTGTATTGTATGAGCATTGTCATACAACTATATATATGAAGTTACATATATTTAAAAGTTTTATTTACAATGTACTCGGGCAGCGTGTTTCTAACTAGTTTTTAACAAGCATTATTATTATTATTTTTAACAAGTAATCACAAAATTCATCAGTACCTATGCGTAATATGTCTTTAAATCTCAAAAGTGTTTTTGTGTTTTGGCGCCAAACATTGGTATTTAAAGAGTGCAGTAACTATTAATTGTGTTCTGAAGAAGTCTGCTAGCCAGATGAAAGCGCTTAACGTGTGTCTTTTTTATTTTTATTTTTATTTGTGAAAATAAAACTTTTAAAGTCCGAGTTGAGACCTTCCTGTCGTGTTTCCTGCACCAGACTTAATGCAACAGTACTATTACGTGATTGCAAATCTACATTACCATATGATATCAGAATATACACATGCAGTCCAGCAGTTAAAACATTATTGTCAGACAATTATGCTTTATTTACATACAAACTATATGAGACTATTCCTGCCATATTCTCTGGTGTACGCAGTACTTGCCTTGAACAATACAGGTTTTATACAGGCAATTAATTTACTAATACTTTTAGTTTTATTTCCTATGACAGTAAATGCATGAGTATTACTGACCTGCCTCACATTGAAACCTCGCCAGGGAACTGATGTGAGCTTCCTGGTTCACAGCCTGCTCCATTGCAACTGTGGGGGACATAAGAGGAATATTTAGCTATACCTATCTATGATATACATGAACCGGCAATTATTATACACATAGTGGGGTGATACTGGGACATCCCCTTCTGCTCTAGTCTTTTGGATCCACTGGTCCAAGAGGTCCCCCTTATGCCACTTCAGGTTGGCATAGTGATGCCTGACTTGCTCACCAGTTCAGGGTATGCCAGTGGCACTGGTGAGGTCATGGGTGAGATGGTCCCAGGCCTACAACGTATATTGGGGGCCCTGGTACTGGCCCTGCAGCAGTCTCTGATCATGGTCTTTGACAAGGAGTCCTGCCATGACACTGTACTCCTGGATGCACCAGCGCTGCACCTGAAAGTGCACACCTTCTCCCCTTCCTGACATGGTGCTTTCAAGGGGAAGCTATAACCAATTATGAGATGTATTCTTGCCTCTTGGGTTTAAGTAGGGCTGATTTCCCACACTTTTCCATGATTGGTTTTGAAAAGGCTAAGCTATGGGCAAACCTGCTTACCTAAGTTTGGCATTGTTTAAAGGGGTATACCTCTGGGCACACTGTGTTAGCTAGCCTACAAATTGCTTACACCTCCTAAGCTGGCCTGTGCAATGCTCAGTGTTGCTTACATTAGACTTTGCATTATATTTCCTTCTTGGCATTGATTTTTATTCATTACACCTTATATGTATGCCTGGTATCCATGATTTATGTGTACGTACACTGTATGGGGTCCTTGTGTTTTACTGGGGACTTCAGCACTCTATTACAATTACACCTGACTTCTGGGCTTACTGTTGTACTCCAGTTCACATATTTATGTTATGTAGTGGGGTGAGGCACATATGTCTGTATACTGATTCCTTTCACAAGTTCAGTTTGATTTTACTACGGTGAAGACTTGTTTGCTGATACCTCATTCTTATGTGTTTATGTGATGGCTTTGTGGTTAACTACTGCGACTATAGTGTATAGGGTCTTGTGTTCAAGACCTTCAAGGCTGCTTATTTTGTTGATGGGTAGAACAAGGGCCATTGGATACAGAGTGATTACGGCACTTTTGAGCATTTGTAAGCGGGTTTGCACGAGGGTAAGCAATGCTAACCTCTGGTTACATATGCTTACAGAGAGTTAGCTTCAAAACTGCTTAACCTGTGTGCGCATTGCTAACCCCTGCTCAAATGGGCTTAAACCCACTTACTAGTGCTTAAATCTGCTTAGGATTGCTTATTGGTACTTAAACCTGCTTTCTAGTGTTCTATTCATTATGATACTGACACCTCACATGTGCATTTACTGCAGTACTCCAGTTCATTATTATATGTTGTTTAGTGGGTTATGCAACATAAATTTTAGTCATAACGTGCTTTGCCATGGAAAATGGAATGTGCTGCACTGGTACTCGAACCAGGAATGCCGGCTCATAAAGCAAATGCTCTGCCAACTACACTATTGCTATGCTGCTACATTTGCATATATCTTCCTTGTTATCTACTTCAGCCGTTTAAGCTGCAATAACCGTAGCTAAGTGATGGGTACACCCGTGCATCTACGGTTAGCTTTAATCAGATTTTTTTTTAAAAAAAGGGCTTGTTCATTTTATTTCTGTATACTTGCTGTTGTACACAAGGGTGAATGTTGGTGGGGATATGCGGACACCTATGAGCGGTCTCGCTCATTTCTTAGCCCTTTCTGCTGTTCTTCATTGTGAGGGCATGTATATTCTGAGAGCCCTGCTCTCAGAAATGCCCCCTGCACTCTTACATGCTCCATGTAAAATTAGGATCTCAGGCAGCATGCCTCATTAGTATGCATGGCGTGCTGCCATCCTGCTCCTAAATGGCCGCCTCCGTGCAGGACTAAGCTATTCCTGCACGGAGGAATAGTAAATCCAGGGGATTAGCTTTTCAGCTGAGTAACTCGACTGAGCATGGTCTACTATAACTGCTACAGATGTTTTTAAGAAATATGAGGTTGCATTAGCAGTTACCATGAAATGAGAGTCTGCCATAATACTGCATCTGCTAGTCAGCTTAGTGAAGTAGAATAGCCTGGAAGACAACAAAAAGGAATGGACAGAGACAAACAGAATATATGTAGACTTGAAAAAACTTCTAAATTGTTTTATAGTATGACTACTAGGCATTCACTAAGGCATGCTGTACTTTGCTAGTAAAGAGATAGGAAGTAAACAAATCGATCTCTAAAGGCACTATTTGACCATGAATTAACTCTCAAAATAAATACTTAAGTGCAGGAATTTACCTTTCAGACTAAATATTTTACTCGTTATGCATATGCTTACACTCTGTGAAACACTGAAAGATATGCTGAAAACCTTGTTTTACATTAACATTTACTAGAGTGGATTCTTCTACAAAGCAGGAAGGAAGTCCTACAGGGTTTGGGAAGCAGCTTTTATCTCTCACATGTATTTGTGCTATGCATTCTATGTGCCATGCATTCTATTTGCCATACACTAACAGTAATAAAAGAGAATTACAGCAAATCAATAATGCCAGATATTAGAGTTTAATACTTCTTAATGTTTGGAAAATGTATCATAATGCAAAACCTGTTGTTCTATTAAATTTAAAAATTTGTCCCTGCTCTTCGATCCCCATCCATCCATTATTTTTGGCCTGCCTCTTAATCTTGAACAAAGAAGTCCAAAGGTATGATGTTGCCCCATATGGCCTTCAGTCACTCTCCCAAACACGTAGACATTTATGCAGAAACACAGACACTCATAGACACCTCCTCCCACAAACAAAAACATCCACTCTAGATGACACAGCCACTCCCCACCTAGTCTCACTCACAAATGTACACACTCATCCATGTGTACACCCACACCATACACACACACACATGTATATATATATATATATATATATATATATATATATATATATATATATATATAAAATATTATTTTTTTAAATATATATCTAGCTATATCTATATAGCTATGTATATATATATATATACATATATATATATATATATATATATATATATATATATATATATATATATATATACATCTATATAGAAAGTTGAACTTCATATGGTTGAGGCCATATGACTGACTTTCCAAAAAGTCAAAGCTTTTGAATGGAGATCACTGGGGATCAGGGAATTTAACCCTTTTCCTCACTGTAGTGTGATCTCAGAGTTGCTATATATAGTATGAGGGGGGTGTGGGGGTGTAAGGGGCTTGCACCCTTCTGCAAAAATGTAGATTTTTGCTGTTTTCCAAAGTTTAGCTTTTCAGAAAGTCAGTCATATATGCTCTTGTCTTGACCATATGAAGTTCAACTTTCTGAAGAGTTGAGCTACTGAATATACTGAATGGAATCTGTATATATATATATATATATATATATATATATATATATATATATATATATATATATATACACAGGCATGCATGCATGTGAAAGGTGAATCTGCAGTACACTGGCAGTGTTAGTAGATACAATAAAGCAGTGGTATAGTAACCATGATGCTGATCTTGAGAGTACAAGTTTGTGTCCTTGTATGAACTCACAGTTTTAGTGCTGTGTTGCTATAATTTGAACAGACATTTTGCCTTCAGTCTGCTTTTAGTGGAAACAGCAGTTCATCTAACGTGTGGTTCAGTTGGTGTTCTCCCACCTTTGTAGGATTATTAAATGCATCTTTTTACGGGTCTACCTGAGATGATCGACAATTAATTTGATTGACTTTTATTTGGTCGACAATTCATTTGATCGACAGGCAGATTTTCCCCCCTCCCCAATGTTGTGTGACCCTGGAGTTGATATATATAGTTAGGGGGGTGTGGGGGGCACAGCTCCCCACATTGGGGGGTATGGAGGGTGAAGCCCCCCACATAAAACAGCTTGTCGATCAAATGAATTGTCGACCAAATAAATGTCGATCAAATGAACTGTCGATCATGTGAAGTGGACCCCTTTTTACATATATATATGTACATGTATGTATGCATAGCTGTTTATTTAGCAGGTGGATGAACTGAGGCACTGAAACTATTTTCTCTCTAGAGTGACTGTTTTGCAGAGAATGAATAGTTAAGTATAATAATGTGGTGCAATCATTTATTTTGGTCTACACAGGATACTCTTTGATGCCAGATGTGATTAACAGATGTCATTGCAATGATGTGAGACATTGCCAGCTATTCCAGGAGAAGTAGGGCAGTATATGTGTAACATGTGCCAGCACAGCTAGCTGGGATTTTATAAAGAATTATATGTAATTTGTATATCAAAACTGATTTGTACAAATGCTTGTGTTACAAAATGTATTTTAAGTTGCGTGTGTTAAAAATGTATAAATATATCCTGCTGGACAGAAAAGAAATATTCACGTATATCAGACTGTACTGTATTTTAACCAATTAAATGTATACATTGTAGCAGAGAATACTGGAAGAGAAGAGGTTATGTTCAGCTTCAGTTAACTTTGAAAAATAGTAAGAAATTAAATTATTTAATTTAGGCCATAAAGATTGTATCTTACAATTCTGATTGCAGCCTAACTACCTTTTCTGGGTACCCTCTCTGAATAAACTTATCAGGAAGGGGGGTTAATTTTGCCTGAAAAAGATTTTTAAAAACTTTTCCCTTTCTTTGTACAAAAACTGGCCTTTCGCCTACACCTTTGGCAACTTTAGAACTAGAATTAAACAATATCAATATAATCAAGAAAAAGGTTCAAAATAATTCATATTTGCATTATGACAGTTTACATTCAAGTAAAATGAAAAATAACATTGTAAAAGGCCAGTTAAAAAGAGTTGATCAACTTACTGACAAAGAAGCTGACTTTGTTAGAGAATGTAAAGTATTATGTGGTATGTTTATTTAGAGAGGGTACCCAGAAAAGGTAGTTAGTGAATCTTTTAGTGAAAGAAATCAAATAAGAAAAGAAAAAAAAACAGGTTGTCAAACCTTCCAAACAGGTGGATTTCACTGTATCTATGCAAATCAATAATAGTATAGATACTAGTATAGATACTAGATCCATTAAAAATATTATTTCTACCAACTGGAAATTGCTTAAGTCTAGTTCTGAGATTGCCAAAGCTGTAGGTGAAAGGCCAGTTTTTGTACAAAGAAGGGGAAAAAAGTTTTAAAAATCTTTTTTCAGGCAAAATTATCCCCCCTTTTCTGAAAAGTGTGTAAATCCAAGCATGTATATATGTCTTAGTTGTAATATGTGCAATTTTTTAATGACTGGCATTAAGGAGCTTATGGTTGATGGGTATTGTATTCACTTACAAGGCAGATTTACTTGCAAGTCTATATTTATTGTTTATTTGGCTATATGCCTGTCATGTCAAGCTTTTTATGTTGGACGCACCACAAGAGAGTTAAATAAAAGAATATATGAGCATAAATATGCTGTTACTACCAAAGATGAGAAGAATGCTCTAGGAAAACATTATAAAAATAGTGGTTGCAAGGTTGATTTTAAATTTTGAGTATTAGATGAAGTAACTAACGTTAATA
Organism: Protopterus annectens; assembly: GCF_019279795.1. Lineage (NCBI taxonomy): Eukaryota > Metazoa > Chordata > Ceratodontiformes > Protopteridae > Protopterus > Protopterus annectens. The sequence continues at coordinate 825,437,361 of NC_056730.1, forward strand.
ATAGATTTGATGCTGAAGAAGAAGAGCTTGGGTGGAAAGAATATCAATGTCAGGTTAGGCTGAATGCCTGCTATTCACCTGGGCTGAATGAAAGATCTGATTTTGTAGCCTACCTTAAAAGGAAGAGGTTACATCATCATTAATTGTCTCGTGTCTTTTTAAATTGTTATTTATACTAAGATGTTCTAATCACAATATTCAGTCTGAAGAAGTCCAGTGTGGTTGAAAGCGCTTACTGTGTATTGTGAAGAATCATTGTGAAGTTTTATTAATGTTGGAATCTTTTCCTTGGCTTGTTCCACAGTTTTATTTTTAAATATATAGAAATCTCTTTTTATGCTTGCAGTACTGCTGAAACTTGTTTTACTGAAAAATAAAAAAGTAGCCTGCTGTTCATTAGCATAATTAAATATATTACTTTAATTGCATTATTTCCAAACATATCAAAAAAGTTACAACTGGTACTTATTTATTTATCTCAGCTAAACTAGAACCAGTGTTGTAAAGACTAAAATTATGCACACATTTCTTCCAACTCTGTGCCAAATCACCTTATAATACCAAATATGCCAGTGGAGTGAGTAGCAAGATGGAAGCAATGCATACTTTTCCCCATCTCTTTATAATACAGTACAGATGCAGGTTTAATAATGCAAACTTTTCTGCCTTAACATCATTTTACTCTCTTATAGTCCATAGTAGGTCTGATTGGTTTATTTAGTGGTCTTTCATAGTTATAATATTTGACAGGGTTATTTCCATGATTAGTCTTACTATTGTGACATCTTTGCTGCACTATAACTTCATTTGGATTCACAGTTTCATTAATGGCTCCACTTGGACTTGTCAAACTCCATGATTCTGAGCATACGAACCAGTGAAAAATAATGCCTGAAATATAGAAGAGTGAAAAATGTAACTTTCAACATTTTTCATTTTTTTGCAGAGGAGCAAGCATCCCTGCAGTGCTGAAAAGGGAGGCATGCCCTCCACACCCCCTGACCTTATATACACTGACTTCATGGTCACGCCAATTTAAAGACAGGAAAAACAAGAAGGGAATCATTGCTGGCACACACTTAGAAATCATACTAGCAATGATTTCTTATGGAAAGCAGTGACTGACATATTTATCGGTGTCTTTTTCTTAGAGCACTTGACAAATTTTACTTCGACCACCTGTAGAGGAGTCTTCTGAAATCTTCTCCTGAAGCTTTCTACCATGGCAGTTTTCACCAGCTCTATTTTCTTGAAAAAGGATTGGATGAGATACTTCATGCAGTTCATCATCATGAATCTGGGCTAGTTGTGACTAATGTTTCTGAAATGTTGACTTAGCCTTATTTGTCTTGCAAAAAAAAAGTGATACCTCTATATATCTCACCATCACCCTGACATCCAGACAGAATCTTAGTTCTGTTGGCACAGAGGAGTAAAGCCATGAATATATCCTAGGTGAATTCAGTTCAGTTAATGGCTCAGACACTTGCTGGAATGGGGGACCATGGTTAAGAAGTGATGAAGCTTTACTTGTCTACTTTAGTTCAGGGAAGGAATGGAGATGATATGTTGGTGGAGGCAGGATTTTCTTTACATGTCCTATAGGTATCAAGGCTCAGAATTGCTTATGGTAGGTTGAAGGATAAGGTCTGGAAGATGTTGCTACCTAAGGGCAAGACATTGCACTCTGCAAGTGTATCAAGACTAAATTCCACATCCTGTCCATTAATTATATGTATTTCTTTCTAATACTCTGTCTAAATGTATTGTATGCATTTTAAAATTTCCCTCTTTACAAACAAGCACTGTATTTTCGTAGTGCTAAAAGTTATAAAACTGTTAGCACTTTGGCGGTTTAGTTTTGTATTACTGCTGCTTAAATCTCCTTATATTGTTCAAAAGCAATGTCCATTTGCTAATGTATGAACTATTCTCAAAACTTAATGGTGTTTAAGGGCAATGCAACTATGTTGAACACTGCTAGTATTACACATTTATGTCTTAAATAACATCAGTGAATTATGTATCATTTTAATATATTCCTTTAAACTAGACTGTGTATAAGAACACTATAATTGTTCTCAGTCACAAGTTTTGCTTCACTAATGTCTGTGACTAATGTGTGTTGAATATATATTACATGCAGTTTTTCCCCAGGACTCCACTGACAAGGGACTTGAAAGCCCAGTCAGACTTTCAAAGTATATACATTCCCCTGGATTCACTATGCCCTGCACAGTGTGCAGGATCAGTACAGGAGCTCTACCAGGCAATATGTCTGCTGTGCGATCCAGGAACAGCCTGCAGGGGCGTGCACGAGAGCTCCTGCACTAATCCTGCACAGACAAAGCCCTTGTATGCAAATTGCCCCATTTGCAGGTGAATCCATAAAAATGAGGTGATCTTGCAATCTAGGAAGCTTGCGACTGTCCGTGCAGGACCAGTGCAATCAGCAGAAATGTACTCGGTTAGTAACCGAGTACATTTCTGCAAAATCAAAAATGGAGCAGTGACAGCCCAAAATAAAATCTGCATATCATTGTGGAAGCATGCTAATGACCAAGTATAAGGCCACTGGCATTGCAAATAAATCAAAAAATAAAAAAATCAACTTTTATTTTTTTATCGCGATCTTGGCTGTTTAAGCATAGGACAGCGGCGTGCAAATGAGATCTGGGGGAAAATAATAAAATAAACCTAAAATAAGCATTCTAACTAAAATCAGTATTCTGCCATGCAAGTCAATGGCAGGCAGAAGACAATATGGCCAGTGAGTAGTGGTTGCTAAGGTAGGAGGCTCAGTGTGAGACATATAACTATGCATTAGCAGGCAATCCTATGCAAATGAGGAGAAGGATAGTAATCCCAGTTTTCTCCAGCATGTGGGTCAGGTCCCAACAGTGTAAGTGTAGGAACAACTTGGTGCAAGCCAAGGAGTTAGGTGATATCATGGGCGGTATGCCAGGCATACTGTAAACAGATTGGAGCCCTGTGGCCCGGGTCTGCTCCTAACTTAGCAGAGCTTAGCTAGGGAGTGTGTCTAAACCTGCATAGCACTCTTAACAAAGCCTAAGCGGGTATGCCCGCCATGCACTGGGATTTACAGGAAGAAAAAGAGGTGAAACCTGGAAATCACAGCAGTGTGTACATTTGAGCACTCTGCACGGTGCGCACATGGGTTTAAACAGGAAGGCAATGGGAAGGGAAAACAGCAGTAGGAAGGTAATCAAGGAGACCTAGCTTAGCTGGCAGGTGAAATGTATTGGAATCAGCCAATTACACAGGCAGCAGACCAGCCCAGCCCAGAACACTACTATAAACTAAGTGAAACACCTACCCCTCTGGTTTTCCCACAACCTACACCGCCAGTGTAAACAAGCGGGGAACTTTTAACACTCACAAAACCAAAATTATAGGGGCTGCAATAGCTATCATACAACTTGTGAAAGAGGCTGAGGGTGATGAAGATGTGAATGCTGCCAACCAACCCACAGTGAGGAGACGGAGAAGAGTGTACAGACCCAGGGTAACCTACCAGGGGCTACATGAGCTGGAGATAGTGGAGCACTATAGAGTGGACAGGGACCTCCTACAGTAAATTGTTGAGCTGTGCCGGACACGCCTGACAAACAGAACTAACAGAGGTGAACTCATCCCAGTGGATACCAAGGTATGTGTAGGGCTAAGAATACTAGCTACAGGTATCTTCTAAAGGCCAACTGGGGATATGATGGGGATCTCACAGGCATCAGCATCCAGGGAACTCCATCAGTTCTTGGATGCTATGTCAGCACATGTTGGTGAGCACGTGTATTTCCCCAACACCCATGAGGCATTGGCCAGCAATGTGCATCTCTTCTACCAAATAGCCGATTACCCTGAGGTAGTGGATGCAATAGACTGTATGCACATATGCATCAAAGCATCACCCGGTGAGCAGGGTAAGGTCTACATCAACCGCAAGGACTTCCCCTCCATCAACTGCCAGGTTGTGTTTGATGCCCAGGGCATAATAATGAATGTGTGTACTGGCTGCCCTGGAAGCTATCACGATTCCCACATCTGGCATCTGACGCAGCTGTACCAGAGATTTGCCAGTGGGGACATCCCACATGGTCACCTAGTGGAGGGATGCTGGATACTCACTGGAGCCATGGCTGATGACACCCATCAGAAATGCACACACACCTGAACAGGAACTCCATAATGAGGCACATGTACAAACAAGAATAATAATAGAGCATGTGTTTGGGATGCTCAAGTCACTGTTCCAGTGTCTGGACACATCCAGTGGAGCCTTGCAGTACTCACCAGCTACATGTCTTCAAATTGTCCTTGTATGTGCCATACTACACAATATGATCCTGCAAAAACAGCTACAGCAGGAACAGCATGGGGCAGGGCCCCACAGCCCCCCACCAATACCAAGGCCTGCACAGGCACAGAGTAACTCAGAGGAGGAACAACCAGAGCCTGCCCAGTAGGAAGAAGGAGGTGTGCCCAGTATGCCCTGCCCTTGGCAAAGAGGCAACGCATAGCACATACACTGACATGGGAGGGACTCAGGTAATAACACCTCTCTCTCCGACTCTCACATACAGTAAAAGGGATGCCAAACATTACACTACCTGTGCCAAACCATGTGTAAGGAGTGTACTATGTGCATCTGACATAGGCAGCCCTGCAGCACCACCCTCAATACTGGGACAACCCCAATGTAAGTGACTCACACGTGCCAGTCAGAGGGGGATCACATACCCAACAACAGTCACAGCCAGCAGGACAGGTGTAGACAAATGCAAACAAAGGCTGTGCTATGGCCTCAGAATGAGGCCTATGAATAACTTTCTCCACCAGGCCTACACAGAAAGACTACAGCAGGTCAGGCAGTGGGATGTCAGTTCTGAAGGCTAGGAAGTTAGTAACTAATATGTAGGTAAGTCAAAGCTAAGATCTGTAGTACACTTGTATGCCTCTAGCCAGCATGATAGGTAAGACTACAGACTGAAATGGAGTACCCAACTTACCAGTTCCGTACTAGCAAATGTGTACAAGTGTTAGGTGTGCTCCCCCCATCCTATGTAGAAATAAAGTAGCAGTCAGGTGTGCCCCCAATCCTGTGTAGAAACGTAGAGATATTCAGGTGTGCCCCGCCTATCCTACGTAGAAATATAGTAACAGTCAGATGTGCCCCCCAATCCTGTGAAGAAATCTAGAAATAGGTGTGCCCCCCATCCTATGCAGAAATGTAGTAACAGTCCATGTCAAATGATCGACAGAGACCCTACAGAGACAGCATGCTACCAGTAGGTGTACAACACAAAGGTCAGCAATGCAGTACAAACAACCTGGACCCAATCCACACATGCAATACAGATGGCCATACTGGGCATGCCCACACACTTAGAGTAATAAAGGCAATGTCATTGAACAACATACTGAAAGGTCATACTGGGCATGCTCACACACATAAACACATGAAGGCCATGTCTGCAAACACCAGTGGACCAGACATATCTGGCAGCTGCAGCTGTTAGTGCAGACACTCCTCAGTATGCACCACACATGCTTTGCACACACAGCGGATAGGAATACAGGCATATATGTAAGGACAACACACTATAATAAGCCAAAAGTAGACATACATAGATGTGTGGAAGAGGGTGACTCTGACAAGGAGCCATCCAAGGCTCTCCACCCAGCACACAGCCAAAGGCCCACATCCACACGAGGGTGTGATGTCACACACTGCAGATACTAGCCACCATTATCTGTCAGCTTTACAGAGTATGTGGCGCACATGCCAGCTGTACAACATGACTGTTCAAAGAAGTAGTCATCTAGCAGCTGTATACATGGACCTGTGGAATATGACCCAGATTGTGCCTGCATGTGGCATGTCAATCCCGAGATGAATGGGATATGGCCCATGCACACACACCGCCCTCCCCATATCCCCACTTTGACAAGCCTGCTGAGGTCATCTACTGTGAAATACACCTAAGGTGCATTATAATTCAGTAATCACTGTGGTGCATCCCATAACTGTGCACTGCTGTAATGTGATAAAATAATTACGTAGGAGTTTTAACCTCAGCTTAGCTTTGGCAACTGTGTGTGTGTGTGTGTGTGTGTGTGTGTGTGTGTGTGTGTGTGTGTGTGTGTGTGTGTGTGTGAGTGTGAGTGAGTGTGTGTGTGTGTGTGTGTGTGTGTGTGTGTGTGTGTGTGTGTGTGTGTGTGTGTGTGTGTCTGTCTTAGTAGAGAGCAATGCTTTTTAGGGTGGTCACACTCCCTATAATTACAATGCTCTACTTTGGTAAGGCTGCTGATGTCATCCACCCAGAAATACATCCCTGGAAATGTGACATCCCAGTAATCTCTATGGCGTGTCCCATAACTGCATACTGATGTAGTATGATAAAGTAGTTAGGTAGGAGTTCAATTCCCAGACATGGCAGCTGTGTGTGTGTTTGTCTGCCTGTGTAAAAAGCAATGCTTTGTAGGGTAGTTACACCCACTACAATTTAAAGCACTACATTGGCAAAGCTTCTGATGTCATCCACCAAGAAATACACTTCTGTGAAAGATGTAGCCCAGTAATCAACATGGTGTGTCCCGTAACTGCGTACTGCTGTAGTGTGATCAAGTAGTTAGGTAGAATTTCAATTCCCAGACATGGCAACTGTCTGTCTGTGTTGAGAACAATGCTTTTAGGGTAGTCATACTCCATATAATTTGCATGCTCTACTTTGGCAAAGCTTCTGATGTCATCCACCTAAAAATACACCTCTGGGAATAATTCAGCCCAGTAATCTCCGTAGCATGTCTTATAACTGCATACTGCTGTAGTGTGATAAATTAGGAAGGTAGCTGTTCTATTTCCAGACATGATAAGTGTGTGTGTGTTTGTCTGTGTAGAATGCAATGCTTTTTAGGGTGGTTACACTCATTACAATTGAAATGCTCTACTTTGGTAAGGCTGCTGATGTCATCCACCTAGAAATACATCCCTGGAAAGGATGCCTCCTGGTAATCTCTGTGGCATATCCCATAACTGCATAATGTGCAAAAATAGTTAAATAGGAGTTCAATTCCCACACATGGCAACTGTGTGTGTGTCTGTTTGTCTGTGTTGAGAGCAAGGCTTTTTATGGTAGTCACCCTCCCTACAATTTAAATGCTCATCTTTTGCAAGGTTGCTGATGTCATCCACCTAGAAATACATCTCTGAGAAGCTGTAGCCCAGTAATCCCAGTAGCACATCCTGTAACTGCATACCATTGTAGTGTGATATAGATTTATTTTAGGGGTTCTATACCCATGTGTGTCAATTAGTTCCACAATCTGTGTGGGGAGCAATGCATTTTAGGCTAGTCACACCCAGTACATATCCAATGGCATACATTGGCAGTCCTGCTGATGTCATCCAATGTGGAATACACCTTTGGGGAAGGAGTACTCCACCAATCTCTGTGACGTGTGCTATAACTGTGTAGTGCTGTAGTGTACTAAACAAGGTAGGTAGGGGTTCAACTCCCAGACATGGTGTGTGTTCGCAACTCATACTCTGTGTGGAGGTGGGTATGAGTCTGTGGCACCTGGGCCCATTGTGGGGTGGGTTTTGCAAATGTCTTTTATGGTGGCCCTATATCACAATGCCCGCTGTACAGGGATACCAGATGTGAAATAGCCAAGAGGATGGGGTACAATCCCATACGCATACATATGACATCACAGCCAGGCAACCAGAGTTAGCAACCCCAGTATTACCCAGAGCACACTCTCAACCCATGTCACACACACACACACACACACACACACACACACACACACACACACACACACACACACACACACACACACACACACACACACACACACACACACACACACACACACACACACACACACACACACACATGCCAAGGCAACAGCCAATATGTCTGTAGAACACTGCATATTGGTGACTGATAGCAACTATGGAGTGACTGAGTGGCCTACAGAGGGCATGGCACCCTGTCCATCTGTTCAATAGGCACATACATGTAGACAGTGCACCTTCCCCATGTTCCCCACTGGACACCTGCAACACCTGTGGTGCCATCACATGTGACCCACAAAGGATATACCATGCCTGAAAACATGTCCTGTATGGACAGATGCCACCAACACCAGGGAATGCTGGTAGCATGCTATCAATGTAGGTGCAGGGTTAACCTGGTGTCCATTACCAGTTCCTGCCACAGGTGGCCACTAGTTGCACATCTGATGATAATCTGTCTACACAACATGGGCTTGACACCCCAGGTACAATTCCACATGTCACTATACATGCATGTGGGAGGTGTGCACATCCCAGACACCATCCATGTCATGGACTAGGGAACACATACATGGCAGGTGATGCACAGCATTGGCCACACTCAATAGGCACCCAGGTGAATGGATGGTGGATACAATACCCACCTGTGTGGGCAAATGCAGAAACCACAGACCTAAGCCACAATGAAGACCATTGCCATGTGGCCTGATGCCAAGGTATACCCATCACCAAGACTTGTATAGCTGTTTGCCATAGTCAACCACCACATACCCATGCAGAAATGCAACCATGCATGTCAGCACTGGCACCCTGTGTGTTTGTGTGTGTGTTGTATTATGTGTAAGATCACATCCACACTCACTACAACCCCCAGTGGCATACTGACGCATGCTGTCTGATTTTTGACACCTCCCCTTACCCTTCACCAATACAACCTCCATATGACCCGTGTGGTGCATGTGATACCTGCACAGTGATGTGTTGTGGCAATCCCACTACTGATGGGTTTCAATCCTGCCCCTGCCAAGTGTGTCAATGTGTGCGTGTCCCTGTGAGAGTATGGCTCTGGTGACGGTGGCACATGTCCATGTCGACAGGCACGTGTATGTCACCTACCATATAGCTACCATATCCCTGTTGCAGATGTCACTCACCATCACATATATGTTCTGAGAGCTCCACTATAGGTAACCCATGTGACACATACAATAACTGCACCGATCGTGATAGCACTACATAGTCATCAGGGGTTTGATACCCTGTGCTGGTTGGTGTGTGACACAAACATGCTTAGGTTTTACTCTCTCACCCATCCCTGACCTGTATTAGCCTCTGTCTGCCTCTCCCACTCCCTCTCTGGTGGACATGGAGATCTACACTTACTTTGCTTAGGCAGCAGCATGTGTATTTTAATTTATGCTCAAGATTAGCTGATGGCCTCTGCACAAATTGCAGCCCTCCCCTAGACGATTGCATGTGGAACAACTGTGGTAACATTCCCATAGCCAATTGCATGGAACCACATTCCAATATCTAAGAACATAATGTTGGTGTTGGCCCTTTTCATTCACTGTGAGCAGGAACTAGATCTGTTGCTTGGCAAACAGCATCTGTGATGGATTGGGGATGTACCTCTAACAACATACATGTGGAAACAGGGCAAAACACAGGAAGGGGATGTGCCTGACCTGACTACAGACTGTAAGTGCTGCTATACTGCATTTGAAGTAATGTTGGTTTAACAGTGTGTGTGTGGATACGGCTGTCCCACGTGACTCAATACCTGCCATGTCAGTTCTATGTTTATGAGGAATCCCCATCTACAGGGTCATCTGCAGACTGGGTGGTGTGTTTTGCCTTTGGTGTCCTGTGCTACCCATGGAGCATCTATCTGTGGACTGCAGAAAGTACTGTGAGGAGTGCAGTCTGTAGATGGTGAAAGCCGTGACAGTTACAGACTTTATATCTCTCATAGAACATATATTACAACAAACCCTGCTACAACAGTAAATGTATGAGGTTATCACAGTAACATGTCAATATTGGCCCTATGTATGTGCTTCCAGCCCCAACTCTGTCAACCTTTGCACATTTGTCGTGCATGTAGAGGTGCATATGTGCTGTACACCATAAGTAGTGTCATCATATCTGATAACAAGCCAGTGAGATATCAGACTGTTACACATGTAATGTACAGTGGGGGTTATAATTGATGACATAACCTGGACATACTGTGGTTGTTTGTACAGTACTGAGATCTGTGTATGTATGGTAAATGTCGACAGTGTGTGTATTGTTAATATGTATCTTGGCCTGTGTACAGACTGTGGTAGTTGTCATTGTCCTAGGTCCCATCCTATCGGATGTTACATGCTGCTCCACTGTATGTTACCGTATTGGCTTACATGTTTGTAGGGCCATACTCATACATGTCCCATACCAAAGTCAGCCATCACACCAAACTGTGTAGGGGCCCAGTATATATAGGGATAGTGTGTGAGTGGCACATATGAGGATGGTGTTGAACAGATAGTCCATATACTGTAATGTTATGCTACCTTGCCATATGTGGCTGTGGCTCTGTTCTCATTGGTTGTGGTTATGCACTTTCACACAGGTGTATCTTACCCTGTGCTGTGTCATGCCTGTACAGACTGCTATATATGCAGGTACATGTGCATTCCCCCATAGGAGATGTAGGCCGGTGTTGAGCCAGTCTGCCTGTAGCCTGCACAGTGCATTGTTACATGCCTAGCAGTTTAGTGTACTTACCCAGTGAGATGCCATGTGCAGATACTTGCCAAATATACTGCTGCCGTGTCTCCCTTAACAGTCATGTATGTCAGACAGAGCAGTGGGATGCTGTACAGAAATATGTAAATATCTAGTTGGTAGTATGTGCCCATGGCACCCCTGTACCAGTGGGTATTATGTGTCAGGCCAGACAGGCATGTGTGAATGCATAACCTATGGTGGCATATGTATACCGGTTGTTATGTGCTATACCTATCTACATGGCTGTTAACATCCATGTTGTCAGGCATGGTACACATGTTTTACACTAAGGGGTTCTGTGTATACCTCTGGACTGTACAGAGTGTGTCAGAATGTCCAAACATATTGGCCAATATCTCTGCTGCAGTTGACAGGGGCTGTACATGCAAGCAGTGGTACTTAACTATGATGTTCTTAGGATATCTGTCTTTAGCCAATGGCACACATGTGGAAAGCAGATGTGACCCCCCCCCCACACACACACACACACACACACACCATGTCTGTGAGGACAATCCCAAGTACTGTAGCAATAGTAAATAGAACTGTAATAGTACACAAATAAAGGTCTTCCAGTCCTGCAAACCTGTGTGTGGTGTCTTTCCCTATGACACATTTGTGGGTATATGTTGCAGGCAATGATTGACATTTGTATGGGGGGGCCCATACAGTGTCTAGTTGTTCATGTGTAAACTGTAGGCATAGTGGCTGCTCCGTATTTTGTGTACCTCCTACATATGTATCTGACTGTACTTATCTCTGCGTGTGAATGTGTAGTCACATGTATAGCTATATATATGTAAATATAAATATATATGTATATATCTGTATTTGCATATATGTGCCTGTGTATATGTATCTTGGGAGTGTTGATAGCCTCAACATTTTAAATCTCCCATGGGAGCCAGACTGTACTGCATGATATGTTACCAATACCAGCCTGACATCATACAGCTGGGATGTAGTACTGTTAACATCTTGTGCCATGTCATGTCAGGTCCTGGTTATGGAATCTGCAACACTTGGTAGTGTATTACAGGGCAGACGTGTTTGGTTGCGAGGGGTTGCAAATTGCTACAATACATTTATTGTTTGGGGCCTCCCAACCCTAATGACGGTGCATTAGAACATATGTGTTTCTGTTAATCTACCATTGCTATCTATGGATGTATGCTCATATATACTATATAGGTATATATAGTTGCTTACATATTTCTAACTATGTCCGTATATACCTAAATACCTAATGAGATATACATCTGCATACATATATGTAATCTGCTGTGTATATGTGGACATATAGGTGTTGTCATATATATATATATGTGTGTGTGTAGATTTGCATGTATATATGTTTATATATATATATATATATATATATATATATATATATATATATATATATATATGTATGTATATATTTCAGACTTTATATATATATATATATATATATATATATATATATATATATATATATATATATATATCATACCTCTCAACCTGGAAACATCAAAAACCTGGACAAGGCCCATGAAAAATAGGTACAAATCTGTATGCTGATTAACATCTAATTTGCATACATAATTATGTAACCCACCCACTCCAATGGAATTGTGGGACACCAACTTTTAAACACAAACTGAATAACAGGCAACCAAAATATGGCACCAGAGTCCCCCTGCAGCCATTCCAATGTCCCATTACCTGGCTATTTCACCCCATTTACCATAAACACTAATGTGTGCATGCTGCTTTACTTCTACAATGATTTGGATTTTATTTTTACATTTTACAGCACAACAATGCACAAACAGTAATAGATATTTGGTAAACAAATCAATACTGTCTCACAATGAAAACACACCCGGCATTAAAACATCTCTGCCCTTGAAACTCACATTCATTGAAACAGCATTGAAACCCACACCACATCCAAAGAAAATGCATCTGGCCAGTGGTGGATAAAGATTACCTTTGGGCTGTTTTCAAATCATTGGCCCCTTGCATACAAAACAAGAAATATACATGTGGTCTTTTCTTTGATACACCTTCCTAACTTTAAATTATATTCCTTGACCTTGTGAACTTGTATAATACAACACATTTGTTAGACAGAGCACATTTTAAATTTATTGTTTGAACATTTTTCCAGTAGGATGTACTGTAGGCAATGAAACAAAATGCATGAACCAATAATGACAAAACTGCCCAATTCAGAACATTTCCATCAAAAAAGTCTACTTCCACACCCACACTATAAATAGATTGACAGTACACCTTCCTGACTATATTAAATTATATTCCTTGACCTTGTGAACTTATATAATGCAATACACTTGTTAGACAGAGCACATTTTAAATTTATTGTTTGAACATTTTTCCAGTAGGCTGTGCTGTAGTCAATGAAACAAAATCCATGAACCAATAATGACAACACTGCCAAATTCAGAACATTTCCATCATAAAAGTCTACTTCCACACCCACACTATAAATAGCATGACAGTAGTATAAGCCATAAGCGTCTTGCACAGCTTCTCGCACTTATTTTCAGTTTCATTGTTTTGTGTGTGTGTGTGGGGGGGGGGGGGTGGACAAAAGGTCAAAAACCAGGGACATATTTTAAACATTGCTTGTATAATTTTGCAAAATTGCTAGAATAAAATGTTATGTTACCACCATGCATTTCACTGGCAAGTCTTGAACCTAGAACGCTATGCACTATAGTCAGAGCAACACACCACTATGCCAAATCAGCAGCTTCCTAAAAAATAGGAAGACTGAAACCTAAGGGCTATCATTTAGTGAATTCATTTCTCAGAACAGCTCTCAACCTCTTAGCACAAAAAAACCTGGGCAAAGCTCTGAAACTTAATGGATATCATTTAGTTTGGTGCCTGTGCTGGCCAAGTATGATTTAGTAAGTTTGTTGTCAGTGCTTTTTTCTTCAACTTCTTAAAGATTCCTAGATATTTGCTACATAGGATTTAGAACCTGTTCATTTGGCTAATGATCTGGCCAACTAATTGCATCCTTGGAAACAATGGCTGGCTGGACAGGGCTCTACTAGGAAGATGGATAAACATATGTGACCATAGTGGCAGCTTTTGTATATTCTAGTTCCACACAGCCACAGTTATGCCTTTACTCATAAATAATCATTGTGATAGAGGCAATCTATTGAAAATGTAACTTATAAATTTACGTAATATAGTAAATTTTTCTCTCTCTATACTTCTCACATCCCTTTACACTCAATCTCTCTACATCTATTCACAATTAAATCAGTTTTTGCTTTACTGCCTTTCCTTACCCATACCTATTCTACACTGCTAGCAGACCCCCTAGGACTATAATATTTTACAAAACAGATGTATTATAATGAGACATTAGTCACTCAAAACCCAGTTAAAACTCCTGCCACAGACTTGTTTGCCTTGTTAACTTTTGTCTATCACTGTGTGCTCCCCAATTACTTAATGCCTTTAATTTGGAATACCCTTAGTGCTGACATAAAAATCATTGAATCTAAAGTTAAATTTAGGTATGCCGGCACATATCAACGTATCATGGTAACACTTTGGCTTGAATTTTACTTCAGTTTGTGTAGTCTAATCATTATAATAAAGCAGTTCATCATCACTGAACATATATTACTAAAGTATTTTGGGTTTTAAAGTGTTGCTTTTATCTTAACCTATGTGCATCATGCATGGATATGTTGTAATATTAGAAACCATATTTTTCTTTGAATGCATTGTAATTTTTTTTTCTAGACCTTCTTTTCCATCTGCCCAACCCAGATAACACTATATCTGTAATCTCTCTCTCCCTTTAAATACACACACACATGCACACGCGCACACGTGCACACACACACACACACACACACACACACACACACACACACACACACACACACACACACTTCTGCCAGAAATAATCCTTTCCTACCTGAAGGTGAGCCAGTACACTACAACATCGACAGATTTTGAACTTGACCACTTGTTACTTCTTTCACTTTACATTCCAAAATGCATTCCTTCCAAAATGTTTCTGAACACCAAAGCCAGGCATGGCACTTTGAATTACGAAGAAACCAGCACAAAGTGCGCTTGTTTGAGAAAAGAGCTGAAGCAACTGTTTCTAAAAAAACATTACGACAAACCGGCAGAGCGTTTCAGCACTCATTTGAATAAACCACTCACAGATCACAGGGAAAGCCGGAAATTAACCCTTGAGCTCAATTCCGACAGGCTGAAAGCCCCAACGGAGTGGACGTCATCGCACAAGTGATGACATCAGCTTAAAATAAGAAACGGGGGAAAACTGAAAAATAAAATGAAAAATAAAGCTGGTAAAAGTCGGAAATAGAGAGGTGCCACTCGGGAATCCTGGCACCCCAGTATTTGGACTCCAAATCTCAGTAAAAACCGAGTTATCCGGGAAGGTTGGGAGGTATGATATATATATATATATATATATATATATATATATATATATATATCTACATATATAGATATGTAGTATCGGTTTAGAAATGGATATAATTACACATGCACATACATCTAGATGTTGTTATACATTCTCTGTACTGTTGCATGACTGGGCTGGATGTTATGTCAATGACAATATCAGAGTTATGTATATCTGGCATGGCTTAGTAGTAAATCACTTTGAGTATGATGTTTATGGTCTTGAGCTCGAGCCTTGCAGAGGCTGTTGATTTTGTTGCCGGGTGGAACACGGCCATTGGATACTGACTGATTAAGGCAATTTAAAGCAGTGCATCTTTATTAGACAATAATTTAGTTATCAGGAGGGGAACCTGTAGTGCCGTGCGTATACTAGGGTCATGTGTTTCCCGTATACCTGAATTAGACGTTCCTATTAGGTTTTGTGTGCATACCGGGCAACCTTGTGGGTCACGTATGCTTTGTGTTACCTACAAATAAAACCATTAGTGTAAACAAAGTCAGACATGAAGTCTATTGTTAATACCAGCAAAACATTCGTCCCATGCAGGACCAACCCAAAAATTGTGTATTCTACTTTCCTCTAAAAGTATGGCTGCAAAGGTATGCATGGCTATGTGCATGGACTATAGCGTGTGGCAAACCTACAATACTTGGGATGGGACAACGTACAGGATGAGTCCCGAGGGAGGAAGAGTGGAGGGTCGGCAATGTGTGGTGGTGTGGTAGCTATGGGCCGGTAACCAGGGTAGGGATGGTGGCTGCGTGTGTGAAGCAAGGGGGGGGGCTGTGGGTAAAGTAAATATGGGTAGAGGAGAGGTTGGATTGGATGGGCCTGTACTGGTTGGCCCGCCTAGTGTGTGGGGGAGAGGGGAATGTGATATAAACATGTGAAACATAAAAAAAGACTAATTTAAATCCCTATTTAAATGAAACACTTACAATAAAATGAACTTGGTAGTGTATAACAGGGCGGACGTGTTTGGTTGAGTATGTATGCCAATTTGTACGAGACGTATATTGTTTGGGGCCTCTCAACCCCATTAACGGTGCATGTGGACATATATGTTTCTGTTAATCTATCATTGCTATCTACAGATGTCTGGCCATATATACCTATGTGGGTATATATATTTGCTTACATATCTATAATTATGTCTGTCTATACATACGGAGATATATATCTGTGCACATATATGTAACTTGCTGTGTATATGTGGACATATAGGTGTTGACATATATATGTGTAGATGTTGGCATTTGCATGTATATATGTTCATATATTTGTATATATATATATATATATATATATATATATATATATATATATATATATGTATATATTTCTGGATATCTATATATATATATATATATATATATATATATATATATATATATATATATATATAAAACTACATATATAGATATGTTGAATCTGTTTAGATATTAAAATATTTACACACATACACATACATCTAGATGTAGGTATGCATTCCCTGTACTGTTGCATGACTGGGCTCGATGTTATGCTTCTGAAAAAGTCAGATTTGTGTATATCTGGCAAGGCTTACTGGCAAAGCATTTTGTGTATGGTGTGCATGGTCCTGGGTTTGAGCCTTACAGAGGCTGTTTATTTTGTGGTTGGGCAGCACACGGGCCATTGTATACAGAATGATTAAGGCACTTTAAAGCAGTTGTACGTGGGTTTGCGTGGGTTTGTACGGAGCTAAGCATTGCTAACTTCCATTTACAGTTTCTTATACTCAGTTAGCTTCCATATTGCTTAATCTGTGTAGGCAGTGCTTATCCCCACACAAACGCACATAAACACGCATACTAGTGCTTACATATGTTTACTACTGCTTAGTTGTTCTTACACGTGGTTACTAGTGCCTTATTCATTATAACACCGCTACTTCACATGTGCATTTCCGGCAGTTCTCTAGTTCATACATGCATGTTATTTAGTGTGTTTTGCAACAAAACTATTGGTTATAATGTGCTTGATCATGTAAAATAGACTGTGCTGCAGTGGGACTTGAACTGGGAATGCCTGCTTGTTAGGTGAATGCTCTGCCCACTGCACACTATTGCTTACATTCACAAGGCAGTCTGATTAGAACCACTCCATCCAACACTGGCACTCCTCGACCCATAATTTCATACCCATCACCCCCCCCCCGTTCCTCCTCCGCAGCAATCATCCTTTCTCTGGTTGAAAGTCAAGTCTAACCACACCACTATACACTGCCCTACCACTTCTCGGGACCCATCACGTACATTGTCTCGACCTAAGGATCATCAGGCTTTCTCAACCTTGTAGTCCAAGAACATACGTACCCTTCTTTGTAATGGAAGGAACCCAAATACCCATCAATTTTTGGATTGTCCCGCAAAGGGACATTCCTGTCTTTGTTTCTAGATTAGACTTAGTGGGTCAGCAGTGTTTCTCCCACTGGTAGAATCCTGTCTGTAGTTTGGGAAGCAGTGGTATGTTTACTTATTTTGTGTGTTTGTTTGTATGTTTCACCTGTTTGGCTGGGGGGGGGGGGATATCGATACGCATAACACGTATGTTGATTGAGCCCCCTCACCCCCATTGGCAGTGCCTGTTGTCATATATGTCATTCTTATGTGCTGTATCATATCTAAAGATATATATCTGTGTATATACACACACACACGCACACACACACACACATATATATATATATATATATAAATATATCTATACATGTATGCATATATATATATATATATATATATATATATATATATATATTATATATATCTAACAGCATATAGATGTATAGATGTATGCATATGTGAATATCTATATGTGGATGTAGTTATATATACGTATGTGTATATATATATATATATATATATATATATATATATATATATATATTTATATAGAGAGAGAGAGAGAGAGAGGGAAAGGTATATATCTATTTAGTTATAGATATATATATATATACACACACACACAGACATCTACATGTATAGATACATTTCCTGTAATGTTGACTGGTATTGCTGGATGCTATATTTGTGGTAACATCAGGGTTATGTATATCTGTGGTGACTTAGTGGTAAATTACATTGTCTCTGGTGTGCAGGCTCCTGGGTTTGAGCCTTGCAGAAGCTGTTTATTTTGTTGCTGGGCAGAACAAGGCCTGTTGGATACGGAGTGATTGAACACTTTTAAGTGGTTGTCAGTGGGTTTGCGCAATGGTAAGCACTGCTAACTTCCGGTGACATCCACTTACACATGGTTATCCTCAATATTGCTTACTCTGTGTAAGCACTGCTTACCATTGTGCAAACAGACTTACACCTGCTTACTAGTGCTTACATATCCTTACTACTCCTATATTTTAGTCAGTAATAGTGTAATGGTTCTTGGGGAGGTGGAGAATTTGGCATATGTATTGGGTTATCATTCATTACATGGCTTACTACTCCAGTTCACACATATATGTTATTTATTAAGTTATACGACTAAATATATTGATCATAACAATGATTTGACATGGAAATGGAATGTACTGCAGTGGGACTCGAACCGGGATTGACTGCTCATGAGGTGAATGCTCTGCCCACTACAGTATTGCTGTACTGCTTCATTTGCATATAGCTTGATTTTTATCCCCTTTTTCCTATTTAAGCTACATTAACCTTAACTAAGCAATGGGCAAACCCGCGGATCTATGGTTATACTTCGTCCATTTCATTACAAATAAATATTTCTTTTTATTTTCTTTATTCACTATTGCTTTTATACATGTGGGGGGATGTTGCTGGGGGTATGTGTACATCTATGGGTGGTCTCGCTCATTGTTTACTACCTTTCTGCAGTCCTTCATTGCAGGGGCATGTATATTCTGAGAGCTCTGCTCTCAGACAAGCCCCCCCCTACACTTGTACATGCTTCGTGTAAGCCTAGGAGCTCGGTCAGCACGCCTTCATTACTATGCATGGTGCTCTGCCATCCTGCTCCCTAAACGGGCACTTCCATGTAGGACTAAGCTAGTCCTGCATGGAAGATTAATGAATCTAGGTTATTATAATAAAATTAACAAATATGCACAATAGGTTTCAAATTCTTCTGACTGCGTATTATTTGATATTGTAAAATATTTGTAGAATACCCTTTTCTAGCCCAGCTTCTGCAATAATGATTCCATCTAGTCACCTCTTCTTATCATGCTTACAGCAACATCTACAATGATCATGAATTAAAACAATGTGAATGCCACATCTTGGATCCCTAGTGTCTTTTTCTTATCTGTTACTTTCATAACATAACTTGACTTTATGTCATATTTTACCTAATTATGTGATTCACAGTTTACTTTACATACATTCTTTTCATCAATTCTGTTTTAATGGTGTGATAGCAATGTTATGTATTCTGTGCATATTACAGATTTTGATAAGGGCAAGTTTGTTGTTTATCCTTGAAACATGTTTCATTTTTTCTTATTCTATAAATTATTCACAGTCTTATTATAGAGTCATGCAGATTACAAAAATCATATTCTTTAGCTCTGCTTTTTAGCTCAGTAGCATATTTGTGTGTGTATAGTCTCTGCAGGACTTTGTGCTCTTGCAAAAATGTCTATCTAATGTCACTTTTTCAGAACTGTTAATAACTGCTGACTTTTTTAGGTGCTACTAGTCTGCTTTTTTCGACATCAAAAAAAGCTAATTATTTTTATGGCTTCTTTCCCAATGTGTCATACTGAATCTCTTCAGACTTTTAAGCTAGTCCACTTGCAATGGCTAATACATTAAATGTCTGGATTCAAAAATTTAGCTTTTCAGATGATTTGCCAGTGTGGTTGTACAGAGAAACTGAGTAAATTGGAAAAACAACTCAGCAGGATTCACCAAACACGATTTAATCTGATGGAAATCTTTTTACACTCTGACGTCTCGGCCTTCGCCTTCCAGGAGTATAACACCAGTAAAACAAGCTGATCTTATATAAAAGTTAAATCAATTAATTAAAGCAATTAAACAATCATCTTATTAAAAAAATCATCAATCAACTGAGCAACATTTTCCAGTTAAAATCCTCATTAAGCCCATTTGGATATAAAGTTTTAAACTTTAAAATGTAAACAGTTTCTTTATACAGTAACCGCTGTTTAATTCTAGACAAATCCATATCATTATCAGATATTTGTTCTAAAATTGTTGCTTTTAACAACCTTTCATCACTATTGTGCATTTCAAAGAAATGTCGAGCAACCGGACTTTCATTCTTAACATTGATTATGTCCCTAACATGTTCTAATAATCTCACTTTGAAACATCTCTTTGTTTCTCCAATGTAAAATTTATGACAGGGACATTTTAATGCATAAATAACTCCCTCTGTCTTACAACTAAAACAATTATTAACTCTAAAAGGGATATCATTTATATAATCAAAATTAAAAGTTACAAAACTGCAAGCCTTGCATTTACCACACTGATAGGTTCCTTTATGTCTAACTTGTTCTACCATTGTATCTGTAGGGATACTAAATCTACTTCGTACCAGAAAATCTTTAATATTCCTACCCCTTCTATATGAAAATTTTAAATTTACATTTAGCCATAATTTAACATCATTCAAGGTACTGAAATATTTCCAGAACATTGATACAATTTTAACTAATTCAGGGGTATAACAACCATAAGTGGTAACAAAATACATAACTTCACTATACACTTGTTTTTTTCGACTAAGGGAAAGTTCAGATCTTTTTTTATGTAATATACTTTCTTTATTATGATTGTTAACATAGTCCCATAGTTTATTAAGACTTTCATCCAAACAGGATATGCTATATCCTCTCATCAAAAAAGAATTGTACACAAAATCTAATTCCTTTTTGAGAATCATTTCATCATTACATAATCTAAAGCACCTTAACATTTCTCCATAAGGTAAAGAATTTTTAGTATGTGGAACATGTCCACTTGTACCATGCACATATAATGTAGGGCCTTCAAATTTTCTATTTACAGAAGTTATTAATTTATGGCCACTAGAAATATCAAGAATTACATCTAAAAAAGGAATTCGTTGGCCCATAATTAAACCATCGAAGTCAAGAAAAAATCTATTGCACTTTAAATCTGAAATAAATTCTGTAGCCATAGATTGTCCACCTTCCACTAAAAAAATTAAATCATCTACGTACCTGTAGTATTTAATAACATATTGTTGAAAAAACTTATGTTTATAAATATATTCAATCTCAAAAAATCCCATAGCCAGATTTGCATACATGGGGGTAAAAGAAGCCCCCATGGCTGTTCCTCGTTTCTGATGATACATGGAATGATTAAATTCAAAAAAATTATTGGTTAAAGAGAAATATAATAACTCTATAACAAACTCTGAAACAGGTGACTGACCCAAAAACCATCTCAACGCCTCTAGTCCAAAATCATGGCTTATGTTTGTATAGAGACTTTTAACATCTACTGACAACCAATACATACTTTTATTCCACTTTATATCCTTAATTTTGTTCAAAAAATCAAATACATCTGTTAAAAAGGAAGATAACTTTTTAACATAAACTGTCAAATAATCATGTAGGAAAATACCTATATTTCTTAAAAAGTAGTTATGACCTGATACTATAGGGCGACCAGAGGGTTTATTAAGATTGTTATGAATTTTAGGTAGGCAATAAAAATATGCCCTACCACAACCCTCTGTCTGAAATTTATTGTTAACATCTTTCATTTCGAAATAGCCCAGTCTATAGCCCTTTTGTATCAGGTCCTTATATTGTGATATAGCCAAAAGATATTTATCTACATCACATTTTTCATAAATATTTTTATCATTGAGATGTTGCATACACATGTCAAAATAATCCATAGTATTTAGAACAACCAACTTGTTGCCCTTATCGGCAGGTTTAAAAACAATATTATTTTTCTTACTAAGGTTCATTAGAATCTTCCATTCATGTATTGACATGTTATATTCAATATTACTCTTATTCGACATAAATTCTTGATGCCCTATTTCCAAAGAATGATTCACCATCTTGATAAAGTTAAATATCTCATAATTAGTAACCCTCGGACAAAAATTACTTTTTGAAGGAACCTTCTCAGTGTTGAGTTTAACATAAGCATTCGTTAGTTCATCAGACATACAGGAATAAAAACTATCATTTGAGCTCGACATATCAGAATCTGAATCTACACCCTGGTTGTCAGTATTTAAACAAAAAAAATATTTCAGATAAAGTTTCCGACTGAATTGATACATATCCATTTGCATGTCATGCAATCTGGATACAACAGTTGGGATAAATTTTAAACCTAAATTTAATACTGAAAGTTCATCATTGTTAAATTCATAGTTAGATAAATTTACCACATAACTGTTCAACAAGTTAAATGTCACACTACCATCTCCCTCGTATGTAGCCTCCCCGTTTGGTCGGCTCTGATGGAGTGTAGTCCGAATATTCCCGTTGACGTTTCTGCCGCAAATTGTCTCTTTGTTGTTGTGGATAGTCTGCACGAAAATTTTGTCTTAGATGTTCAGGATCCTCAGCTAATGGTAAACGAGGAAAATCAGTATCCGCTCCATCATCTTCAAAAGATGTGTAACCGTTCTCTGAGGCAGACGCTGATGAATTCAAAGAGCGTACTCTGTCAGCTTCCTGTTGAAATCTCACGTGTTTACGCCCCTTATTACGATTGGTTCTGGACACAAATGCTTTATTCAGTTCATAATCACGAAGATCTCTTATCAATTTACCTTTTTTTCTGTCTATAAGTGTAAGTTCATAATCTTTTAGTTTATCATTCATCTGTTTTAGAAACTCATCCAAAAAAGATGTAGATACACATTTGGATATGTCATTACACATTTTCTTAATATCTGCACACAGTTCTTTTTGTTTTAGATGGTCCCGTTCTATAAGTATATGTAGCCATTCTGTAGTACAATTATGAGCTGCAGCAACCCATCTCTTGTGAAACATGACTTCCGAATCTTTGGAGAGATCAAAGGGTGTGGTGGGATCTTTAAAAGCCCTTAATCCCCTAGGCGTTATCTCAGTGTCAATATATCGCTGTAGACCACATATATTGAAAAAAGTGGCGGTTTCTCTAACCATCTTTTTCTCTAAATTATCAAAAAGAACTTTGTGTTCTACATTATCGGGCACAAGATTCTTTCTGCCCACACTGCAGAAAGGGTTAGGGAAGCGTTTTTTGCGATCATCTTCCCACTTGTCCCATAACATATTGCCTTTATCCACGCCAGTTCTAGTTGTTAATTGTCTCTCACCTCTGTCCATGGCATTGCTGACAAAATTGTCTAAAGAAAGCTGTGAGCCATCCATGGTGTCACGTAACACCAGTGGAAACTGTGCTAGCGAATCCGATATCATGAACCAGCAGCAACAACAGCACCAAAACGAGAAAAATGGAAAAACAACTCAGCAGGATTCACCAAACACGATTTAATCTGATGGAAATCTTTTTACACTCTGACGTCTCGGCCTTCGCCTTCCAGGAGTATAACACCAGTAAAACAAGCTGATCTTATATACAAGTTAAATCAATTAATTAAAGCAATTAAACAATCATCTTATTAAAAAAATCATCAATCAACTGAGCAACATTTTCCAGTTAAAATCCTCATTAAGCCCATTTGGATATAAAGTTTTAAACTTTAAAATGTAAACAGTTTCTTTATACAGTAACCGCTGTTTAATTCTAGACAAATCCATATCATTATCAGATATTTGTTCTAAAATTGTTGCTTTTAACAACCTTTCATCACTATTGTGCATTTCAAAGAAATGTCGAGCAACCGGACTTTCATTCTTAACATTGATTATGTCCCTAACATGTTCTAATAATCTCACTTTGAAACATCTCTTTGTTTCTCCAATGTAAAATTTATGACAGGGACATTTTAATGCATAAATAACTCCCTCTGTCTTACAACTAAAACAATTATTAACTCTAAAAGGGATATCATTTATATAATCAAAATTAAAAGTTACAAAACTGCAAGCCTTGCATTTACCACACTGATAGGTTCCTTTATGTCTAACTTGTTCTACCATTGTATCTGTAGGGATACTAAATCTACTTACCAGAAAATCTTTAATATTCCTACCCCTTCTATATGAAAATTTTAAATTTACATTTAGCCATAATTTAACATCATTCAAGGTACTGAAATATTTCCAGAACATTGATACAATTTTAACTAATTCAGGGGTATAACAACCATAAGTGGTAACAAAATACATAACTTCACTATACACTTGTTTTTTTCGACTAAGGGAAAGTTCAGATCTTTTTTTATGTAATATACTTTCTTTATTATGATTGTTAACATAGTCCCATAGTTTATTAAGACTTTCATCCAAACAGGATATGCTATATCCTCTCATCAAAAAAGAATTGTACACAAAATCTAATTCCTTTTTGA
The DNA here is from genome assembly GCF_019279795.1 of Protopterus annectens. Taxonomy (NCBI): domain Eukaryota; kingdom Metazoa; phylum Chordata; order Ceratodontiformes; family Protopteridae; genus Protopterus; species Protopterus annectens. The sequence continues at coordinate 825,461,912 of NC_056730.1, forward strand.
GAATCATTTCATCATTACATAATCTAAAGCACCTTAACATTTCTCCATAAGGTAAAGAATTTTTAGTATGTGGAACATGTCCACTTGTACCATGTACATATAATGTAGGGCCTTCAAATTTTCTATTTACAGAAGTTATTAATTTATGGCCACTAGAAATATCAAGAATTACATCTAAAAAAGGAATCCGTTGGCCCATAATTAAACCATCAAAGACAAGAAAAAATCTATTGCACTTTAAATCTGAAATAAATTCTGTAGCCATAGATTGTCCACCTTCCACTAAAAAAATTAAATCATCTACATACCTGTAGTATTTAATAACATATTGTTGAAAAAACTTATGTTTATAAATATATTCAATCTCAAAAAATCCCATAGCCAGATTTGCATACATGGGGGCAAAAGAAGCCCCCATGGCTGTTCCTCGTTTCTGATGATACATGGAATGATTAAATTCAAAAAAATTATTGGTTAAAGAGAAATATAATAACTCTATAACAAACTCTGAAACAGGTGACTGACCCAAAAACCATCTCAACGCCTCTAGTCCAAAATCATGGCTTATGTTTGTATAGAGACTTTTAACATCTACTGACAACCAATACATACTTTTATTCCACTTTATATCCTTAATTTTGTTCAAAAAATCAAATACATCTGTTAAAAAGGAAGGTAACTTTTTAACATAAACTGTCAAATAATCATGTAGGAAAATACCTATATTTCTTAAAAAGTAGTTATGACCTGATACTATAGGGCGACCAGAGGGTTTATTAAGATTGTTATGAATTTTAGGTAGGCAATAAAAATATGCCCTACCACAACCCTCTGTCTGAAATTTATTGTTAACATCTTTCATTTCGAAATAGCCCAGTCTATAGCCCTTTTGTATCAGGTCCTTATATTGTGATATAGCCAAAAGATATTTATCTACATCACATTTTTCATAAATATTTTTATCATTGAGATGTTGCATACACATGTCAAAATAATCCATAGTATTTAGAACAACCAACTTGTTGCCCTTATCGGCAGGTTTAAAAACAATATTATTTTTCTTACTAAGGTTCATTAGAATCTTCCATTCATGTATTGACATGTTATATTCAATATTACTCTTATTCGACATAAATTCTTGATGCCCTATTTCCAAAGAATGATTCACCATCTTGATAAAGTTAAATATCTCATAATTAGTAACCCTCGGACAAAAATTACTTTTTGAAGGAACCTTCTCAGTGTTGAGTTTAACATAAGCATTCGTTAGTTCATCAGACATACAGGAATAAAAACTATCATTTGAGCTCGACATATCAGAATCTGAATCTACACCCTGGTTGTCAGTATTTAAACAAAAAAAATATTTCAGATAAAGTTTCCGACTGAATTGATACATATCCATTTGCATGTCATGCAATCTGGATACAACAGTTGGGATAAATTTTAAACCTAAATTTAATACTGAAAGTTCATAATTGTTAAATTCATAGTTAGATAAATTTACCACATAACTGTTCAACAAGTTAAATGTCACACTACCATCTCCCTCGTTTGTAGCCTCCCCGTTTGGTCGGCTCTGATGGAGTGTAGTCCGAATATTCCCGTTGACGTTTCTGCCGCGAATTGTCTCTTTGTTGTTGTGGATAGTCTGCACGAAAATTTTGTCTTAGATGTTCAGGATCCTCAGCTAATGGTAAACGAGGAAAATCAGTATCCGCTCCATCATCTTCAAAAGATGTGTAACCGTTCTCTGAGGCAGACGCTGATGAATTCAAAGAGCGTACTCTGTCAGCTTCCTGTTGAAATCTCACGTGTTTACGCCCCTTATTACGATTGGTTCTGGACACAAATGCTTTATTCAGTTCATAATCACGAAGATCTCTTATCAATTTACCTTTTTTTCTGTCTATAAGTGTAAGTTCATAATCTTTTAGTTTATCATTCATCTGTTTTAGAAACTCATCCAAAAAAAGATGTAGATACACATTTGGATATGTCATTACACATTTTCTTAATATCTGCACACAGCTCTTTTTGTTTTAGACGGTCCCGTTCTATAAGTATATGTAGCCATTCTGTAGTACAATTATGAGCTGCAGCAACCCATCTCTTGTGAAACATGACTTCCGAATCTTTGGAGAGATCAAAGGGTGTGGTGGGATCTTTAAAAGCCCTTAATCCCCTAGGCGTTATCTCAGTGTCAATATATCGCTGTAGACCACATATATTGAAAAAAGTGGCGGTTTCTCTAACCATCTTTTTCTCTAAATTATCAAAAAGAACTTTGTGTTCTACATTATCGGGCACAAGATTCTTTCTGCCCACACTGCAGAAAGGGTTAGGGAAGCATTTTTTGCGATTATCTTCCCACTTGTCCCATAACGTATTGCCTTTATCCACGCCAGTTCTAGTTGTTAATTGTCTCTCACCTCTGTCCATGGCATTGCTGACAAAATTGTCTAAAGAAAGCTGTGAGCCATCCATGGTGTCACGTAACACCCGTGGAAACTGTGCTAGACAATCCGATGTCATGAACCAGCAGCAACAACAGCACCAAAACGAGAAAAATGGAAAAACAACTCAGCAGGATTCACCAAACACGATTTAATCTGATGGAAATCTTTTTACACTCTGACGTCTCGGCCTTCGCCTTCCAGGAGTATAACACCAGTAAAACAAGCTGATCTTATATACAAGTTAAATCAATTAATTAAAGCAATTAAACAATCATCTTATTAAAAAAATCATCAATCAACTGAGCAACATTTTCCAGTTAAAATCCTCATTAAGCCCATTTGGATATAAAGTTTTAAACTTTAAAATGTAAACAGTTTCTTTATACAGTAACCGCTGTTTAATTCTAGACAAATCCATATCATTATCAGATATTTGTTCTAAAATTGTTGCTTTTAACAACCTTTCATCACTATTGTGCATTTCAAAGAAATGTCGAGCAACCGGACTTTCATTCTTAACATTGATTATGTCCCTAACATGTTCTAATAATCTCACTTTGAAACATCTCTTTGTTTCTCCAATGTAAAATTTATGACAGGGACATTTTAATGCATAAATAACTCCCTCTGTCTTACAACTAAAACAATTATTAACTCTAAAAGGGATATCATTTATATAATCAAAATTAAAAGTTACAACACTGCAAGCCTTGCATTTACCACACTGATAGGTTCCTTTATGTCTAACTTGTTCTACCATTGTATCTGTAGGGATACTAAATCTACTTCGTACCAGAAAATCTTTAATATTCCTACCCCTTCTATATGAAAATTTTAAATTTACATTTAGCCATAATTTAACATCATTCAAGGTACTGAAATATTTCCAGAACATTGATACAATTTTAACTAATTCAGGGGTATAACAACCATAAGTGGTAACAAAATACATAACTTCACTATACACTTGTTTTTTTCGACTAAGGGAAAGTTCAGATCTTTTTTTATGTAATATACTTTCTTTATTATGATTGTTAACATAGTCCCATAGTTTATCAAGACTTTCATCCAAACAGGATATGCTATATCCTCTCATCAAAAAAGAATTGTACACAAAATCTAATTCCTTTTTGAGAATCATTTCATCATTACATAATCTAAAGCACCTTAACATTTCTCCATAAGGTAAAGAATTTTTAGTATGTGGAACATGTCCACTTGTACCATGTACATATAATGTAGGGCCTTCAAATTTTCTATTTACAGAAGTTATTAATTTATGGCCACTAGAAATATCAAGAATTACATCTAAAAAAGGAATTCGTTGGCCCATAATTAAACCATCGAAGTCAAGAAAAAATCTATTGCACTTTAAATCTGAAATAAATTCTGTAGCCATAGATTGTCCACCTTCCACTAAAAAAATTAAATCATCTACATACCTGTAGTATTTAATAACATATTGTTGAAAAAACTTATGTTTATAAATATATTCAATCTCAAAAAATCCCATAGCCAGATTTGCATACATGGGGGCAAAAATGTCTATCTAATGTCTATCTAATGTCACTTTTTCAGAACTGTTAATAACTGCTGACTTTTTTAGGTGCTACTAGTCTGCTTTTTTCGACATCAAAAAAAGCTAATTATTTTTATGGCTTCTTTCCCAATGTGTCATACTGAATCTCTTCAGACTTTTAAGCTAGTCCACTTGCAATGGCTAATACATTAAATGTCTGGATTCAAAAATTTTGCTTTTCAGATGATTTGCCAGTGTGGTTGTACAGAGAAACTGAGTAAATTGCTTAAATTAAAAATAAAACACCACACTATATTTGGCATGCTTCAAAATCACTTGTAGCTTTAAAATGAGGATTATAATGAGAAATTAGATTAATTTTAGAATAAAGATGCTTCCAGAAATTAGTAATACACTATAATCTTCCCTAAATTACTTTATGAGAGCTTCAGCTATGCAATGTATTCAGAAGAAAACAAACCTACACAAACTGAAGAGCATTTTATTGAGGTACAGGATTAAAATACTACAATAAAGATTCGAGAAAAGTTGCCACATGTTTTAAACATAATGGATGGTAAGGAAAGCATTCCTTGCCAACAGCTTATGCATTATTCTGAATGTACATTTCAGGCTGTCTATAATTTAAATTTAAATAGAAGTGAATGCATTTAATGTCTTGTCTAATTCAATAATAATACATCTTGTTAAACATTTTTTCAGGAGAAAATGGCTCAGCACCATACAACTGTTATCTGATTATTTTCACTCCAGTCCACATGGTATTAGAGATGTATACTACATAGGGTGTAATATGTAATATAGAGGTACAACATTTACCAATAATAAAATTGTACCTCAGCAACTACAACTGGACAAACATTTCAAAATGTTTAGACTTATTTAAACATTTGCACATTGTTTTGGCCTCCCTTAGGGGAAAGGAAGTGATGTAATTTGATCTACCAATCCACTTGGTGCTTAGGTTTTAAAAGTGGCAGTTGCTTTCCAGTTTCAGTTTTGATTGAGTCGAAAATACTTAACTAATAAACTTTTCAAACTATTGACTGTTACTGGTGTACCTTGGAATATTTGTCTGATTGTGGTTGCTGAGGAAAGTTTTGGTTATTAATACTACATAGTTCTTGATTGAAGTATTGAACTCATTTTTCTGTTTTTTTTTTTTTTTTTTTTTATATAAATGTAGTAACATTATAGTAGTGATGTGTGTGGGGGGCATAGCCTCCCATTGAGCATGTGAAGGGGGTGTGCCTCGATGCAAAAACACTTGTTCTTATATATTTGTCACTTTTAAAACTGTCACATTTCACAATTTGAAGTTCAATGCATAATCAGTCTTTGTTTGTCCTTATTCAACAAATTTGCTTTTCATATGCACAAACATCTGACTATATTCTATTTAGAAGACTAATATGTTCTTAATAAAAATGTTATGTTTATTAGATTATATTGTAGTGACATATCTATGAGTGTATATTTTTTTAATCGTTACCATAATTCTAATAGAAATTGTAGTGCATCTTCATAAGCAACAGGAAAGTGAATAAAATAAAATTGACAGTTTTACAACTAAGACTTTGTTCCTTTTCCTTTCACTGGAAATGGATAAAAGATAAAAGTCTGCAGTGAGGATGTAACTGGAAACAATGGATGAAAATGGAAACAACAGAAGGCCATTGACATGATGACAACAAAGTCAAGTAGTTTGCATTCTACAGACTATTCTTTTTTAAAAGGAGGATGCCATGCGTTTGACTGAAAAAGGGAAACAAATCTGTGTAGTTAGAGTTCAGATGAAATGGAAGAAAAAAGAAAAAAATTATATTGTGAGACCATCCTAAAAGTAAAAAATAACTGCAACACAGAATACTACCTTATTTTCAGGTAATATTTATAAGAGCCCAAAAATTGGTGGTCTTCAGGAAAATCAGATGTGTTTCAACATTGGAAATAGTTCCACAGTATATATTGTTTTATTTATTTCAAGATCTTCTGGCAAGCTTGCCTTAGGAAAATTTACTTTACAAAATAAAGTGACACTAATGAGATCTTAGAAATTAAGTTAAAACATGTTTAGTAAAGTTATAAGTGAAGAAGTTACTTCTGTGTGTAGGTAGAATGAAAAACACTTCACGTAATGCAGTTTAAGAAGGTCTGAAGAATTTACAGAACATTGACACATACATAGCAAAAACCGAATAATTTAAAGTCCATGTCCAATATAGTAATCAAACAATGTAATGTAATCTGGTTTTAAAAGAAAATAAACAGAAGATCAAACCTGATAAGTTAAATCACTCAAACGTTGGACCCATCTCTGTTTGGATTTGTCAAAGGCAGGTCATACTTACTCATCCTGGTGTATTTTTGAAAAGGTCACCAAAGTAATGGATGAAGACAAAATGGCACACACCACCTACCTTGACATGACCAAAGGTTTTGACACAATTCCTCACTCAGGCATAGTAGAAAAGCTAACTAAACTGGTAATAAACCTCTATGTCACCCACTGGATTGCCAGTTGGCTCACAGATAGGATGGAGATAATCAAAATAGGGGAAGTTACCTCCACAAAGAAACCAGTCAGCAGTGGTGTCCCCAGGGTTCTGTACTGGCAACACTCTTGCTTAGCATCTATTTTTCTGAAGTAAAAGCCAGTACCAAAAGGGCTGTGGCTGAATATGTTTACAGATGACTGCAAGCTAGGAACAGTCATTAAATACCGAAATGAATTAGCCATCCTGGAGGAAGGTTTGTCCCAAATTAATAACTGGTGCCAATATCATGAACTGAAACTAAATGCCAAAGAAAAAATGCATTATTTATCCTTTGGAAACCCCAGGGGAACTACCATGTTGACAATATGCTCTTAAGAGTTGATGCAGTTTGACCACCATGTGTCCATTGTTGTGAGAAAGTCCTTCTATATTGCACAGCTTATAAACAAAGGGATTGTGTCTATTTCTAAGGATGTCATTGCCCCCCTTTGCTCAACTCTCATTAGGCCACTCATTGAATATAATGCTCCTTTGGCGTGTATTTGTCTAGACATATCCAACAACTGGAACACCCACACAGATACTTTACTGAAAGGATACAAAGCCTAAACATCATATCCTACATGGACTGACTAAAAGTCCTGTCACTATATTTGATATCCTATAGACTGCTAAGCTATGACCAGTGTCTGGTATGTAAGGCATCCTTCAACCCATTACTTATGGATTTACTACACATCAACAAGTCAAACGACATCAACAATACGTGTTTATATTACGCTGTCGAAAACTCAAACTGTCGACAGCATAATAATCAACACAAAAATGTTGAAACCTCCGAACATCGAACACACACAAAAAAAAAACAAAACACCCAAACACAACACAAATTGCTCTATGCAGGGGGGCAAGCCCCCCTGTGCTCCCCACACCCCCCGCTACTTAAATATACCAACTACGAGATTGCACTACATTGCAGTAAATGGAAATCTCCCCTTATGGAGATTTCCGTTTACACGCGCAATGACTTTCGTTTTCGACATTTTGGTGCCAACAATATCAGCTTCAACATTGTCAGCCTTCGACAGTGTGAAGTAGACCCAACAATACTTGGTCTATAGATCTTAACCTTTTCTTCAATATAAATAGAATGGTTTCAAAGGACAACTATATGTCACTGAGAATGCCACTGCTCTGGAACAGATTCCAATCCATATAAAACAAAGTTCATCCCTTGCCATATTCAAGCACAACTTAGATCTATGGATAGGAAACAGAAAATTTACCTTAGGACTGCCCCCTGTACTACTAATGAAGAAAGGCAGCTGCTAAATGTTTTTTTTCATTCCTGGGTCTCCTCAAATTATCTGTGGCATAATCTCAATTATTCTCATTAGGTAATTCTATAGTTATCAACCATAGGATGGGAAGGCCAGTCTGTAACCAAATGGCATAGGTTATTTTGAGCACAAAAAGGAAAATTGGCAGGGCTTAAAATGGCCCACAAGGGCACCTAGCCTAGTACTTACCTATAAATGTATAAATAATGTATTATTTTATTTGGAATAATATCAATGAATGAAATTTTAATAAAGTCTGTTGGCATTTTGGTACATTCCTTATCAGTAGTACAGTCAGACTCAGAGCACAAGGATTTTAAGGTAATGCAGTTTAACATTAGATATTGAAAGATGCTTAAAGTATCTGTGGTTTTACAGTAAAATTAAGGCAATTAGAAGTATTTTGAGATGTTTAAGGTTAACTGAGTTTTTTCTTTTTTGTAGAGCAGGACCCTACAGTCAGAGTTAAATCAAACAAGTGTAGTTAGCTGTAAATGGACTAGCTAACACTGTTTGACCAGGATGCAACACAAACATGACTAGAAGTAGGCTGCGATTGCTAGGGTTCCAGATGATTAATTAAGATTACACCACTGGCATTGTACATATGGGTTCAAGGAGTTAACAGTAATATAATTAAGCTGTATTGCTGGAAACTAACCTATATTTCCTTAAAGATTTATTTAAACTAAAACAAAGAGTGAGAAGGTCACACAGAAAAAAACAATCAGTGAAAACTAAACGAAAACTCCAGCAAAGCTAGAACTTCCACTGAGTGACCTATCAAACCTCTTGTATTGAGGGTATATGGGATATGTGCAAATGACCCTTATGCACATCAGGTGTTTCAGCTAAATAGCAATTCTGAATGCCCATGACTTATTTCTTTTTAAGTCTTTTCCATGGTTAATTTCAGACCAATAAAACCAAACCCCATTAGCTGTGGATATGCATATTTCAGCTTTGCTATGCCCACATCAGCACAACACAAATAAAGGGCTTGACTAAGCATAAGAAACACAGGGCTGTTATACCCAGCTGATGTCCATTACCATTAGAGTGACTGCAGAATATCCCAACTACCAAAGTAAAACAAAGATCGAGAGGGTAACACAGAAAAACTAATCAGTAAAAATTAAATGAAAACTCCAACCAAGCTAGAACTTCCACTGAGTGACCTCTCAAACCTCTTGTATCAGAGGCACATAGGGTATATGCAAATGACCCTTATGAACATCAGGTGTTTCAGCTATATAGTGATTCTGAATGCCCATGACTTATTTCTTTTTAAATCATTTCAATGGACAATTTCAGGCCAATATATCCAAACCCCACTAGCTGCACAGCTTTATTGGCCTGAATATCCACAGATAGTGGGGTTTGGCTTTATATTCTAATTTTCTCTGAAAAATGAGACAAGTTAACCAGATAGGCATGTATTGCAAAAGCAATCCAGAATAAAGATAGTATAAAGTATTGCTGAGAAAAAAGTAAGATGCTCTGTTCAGGCAGGAATTTTATTTATTTATTTATTATTTATTTATTTAACATTTGTTGACCGGGCTAGTCTATCTGGATATAAGTCCATTTTCAGTAGAGGCCCGGGGAGAAAAGCTCCAAAATGACAAACGATTTAATACAAATCAAAGTTAGAGGGCACTTGTGATCATGAAGAAAATCCAAAATTGTTTGGTTATGTTAACAATAACAGATAAAATAATTAGAATCCAACAACAGTTAAATTCACAATAAAAAATCTCATCCCATTAAATCCACAACAATAAGTTTTTTTTTTTTTTTTTGTTAATACAAGGAGTAGAGAGGGGATTAGTGATGGTACAATGAGACAGAAAGAAAAACAGGGGGAGGAAATACAGAGAGGTTTGCTAAGAATAAGGTAGGAAGGAGAGGTAATGAAGCTGGGAGAAGTAGTTCAAATTTGCAGGTTATGTGGCATATAGAATCAGAATAGCACAATGTGAAATAATTTAGGAAGAGTAATCTAGTAATATGCAGGAAGGGAGATTTTTAGTCAGGGTTGCTGCATGGACAGAGCCAGTGGTTTGTGAGATAAAGTTTTAGCTTCTTTTTGAAGAGTGAGGAAGAGGAGATTGTAGTGAGGTCTGTTGGGAGTTGGTTCCAGCATTTCCCTACTACATAGGAGAAAAGTGAGTGCTTTATTATTGGATTTATGTGTGGATACTAAAAGTTTGTGAGATGAGCGCAGGTTAGAAAGATTTTTATAGGGACTGATAAGTTTGGTAAGGATTGGTGTTTTTTCAGGAAAGTAAAGGAATTTTTGTGTTATAATAAGTTGCTGAGATAAGAGTTGATTGTGCAATTCAAGCCAACCAAGTTGTTTTAGGTTGAAGCAGTGGTGAGGTCTAAAAGGGGAGCTGGTAGCAAAATGGGCTATGCTATTATAGGTGGTAGATAATTTATTCAGGTTGGGTTTGGATAGGTTAGTATATAAAGGTGATGCATACAAGAGAGTAGAGATGAGGTGGGTGTGGGCAATGGTAGTTCTGGCTGTAGGAGTAAGGAAAGGCTTAATTTTGTAGAGGGAGTCGATTTTTTGTTAATGGATTTAATAGTGGAATTAATATGAGTGTCATAGTTTAGGTTATGGTCGATAGTAACCCCTAAAAGTTTGATTGTTGTGTCAGGAGATATGACTGTGCCATTTTTAGATACGATAGAGAAATGGAGTGTGTTAGCTTTATGTGTGGGAGTGAATAGCAGTAGTTTAGTCTTATTTGGGTTAAGGAGGAGACAACGCTGTAAGAACCAGTTTTCTACAAGCTGAAAGACATTTTGGGTGAGGGATTGAAGTATGGTAGGGTTAGTGGCTGAGGAGATCAAGGTGAAGTCGTCAGCATATTGAATGGTTACTGCTTGGGGGATACTAGAGGCAAGATCATTAATAAATATGGAGAATAATAGAGGACCTAAGATAGATCCTTGGGGGACGCCAAGGGAGACAGGACGAGGGGATGATAGAGTGTTTTCCCAGAGGACTGCCTGCTTTCGATTATCTAGGTATGACTTGAACCACTGTAGTGCCAGAGTATCAAGTGAGAGAGATTTTAGAAGATTCAAGAGAATTTGATGATTAACCATGTCGAATGCTTTAGAAAGATCTATAAAGACAGCAGATGAGAAGATGTTATTATTGCGGTTTTTATTTATGTGATCGGTAAAAGAAAGAAGGGCAGTAGTAGTGCTACGGGAGGGACGAAATCCATGCTGGGAGGGGCTGGTAGACCATTAAGAAGGAGGTGGTTGAGCAATTGTTGGTGTATACATTTTTTTCCATGATTTTAGCTAAAGGAGAAAGAAGGGCAATAGGATGGTAGTTTGAAAGTTCTGTTGAGTTTCCACCTTTATGAAGGGGAATAATATGAGAGATCTTCCAGATGGAAGGGATAGTGCCTTCTTTGATGGTTCTATTTATAAGGATAGAGATAGGGTAGGCAATAGCTTTAGCTGCAATTTGAAGATATTGAGCAGGTAATAAGTCAGCAGAGGGGGTAGAGGGTTTGAGTTTTGAAAGGAGGGTACTGATGAGGGATGTAGATACGGGTTGTAATTGAAAAGTGAGTGGGGAGGGAAAAGAGGAGGGTGGTGACAATGTAAGAATAGGAGGTAAGGAGTTTGCAAGTGACTGGATAGCTTTGGTAAAGAAATTGTTAAAGGAGTCAGCAATCTGCTTAGGATTATTTTTGGCAATACTAGCAGGGGTTGGTGTCTTAGATGTGCCTGGGTGTAGTAAAGCATTAATCCCTATCCAGAATTTCTTTGGGTTCTGGTGGTTATTTTGTTGGAGGTGAAAGAAAAAATTTATTTTGTCAAGACGTACAGATGATTTAGTGGAATTTCTTAGGTGTTTAAAATTAGTCTGATCAGATGGATCTTTGGTGGCTCGCCATTTCAACCAGAGTTTGTTTCTAAGCAACATTTTGGGTTTGGTTTCTTTTGTGAGCCATGGGGCAGTTTTAGTCCTAATTCTAATGGTACAGGTAGGGGCATGGAGGTTAAGAATTTTGAGGAACTTAGAATTGAAGTAGGCTACTGCTTGGTCAAGCTGAAGGTATTTTAGGGATGACCAGTTACAAAGTCTAAGTTCATTTTGGAAGGCTTCAGGGATAAATGTTTTATTGGATCAAGTGGTTCTGAAGGTAGTAGGTCTAAGTATGTTGGACTTATGTCGACGTAGGTATGTTAGGGAGTGATCACTCATGTCATCGGGAAGAATTCCAATTGTGTAATTTGAAGGGGAGGAATTTATAAGGATCCAGTCAAGGATGGATTCTTGTTGGTGGGCTTGTGGATTTGAGTGGGTGAAGAGACTATTTGAGTAAAGCCATGTAGGTTAATGTGGTTAGATGGGCTATTGGTATTACAGGTATTCCAGTCTATGTTAAAGTCACCTAGTATTAAGGTTTCTACCTCACAAATCCCCAAGAAAAAATGTGTATGGGGAATATACTGATATAATTTCTTTAATAGACTAACAGTCACAATCTACTACATTGAAGAATTAGTCCATAAGATAGATGTACACGTAACCTTGATAGTAGAAGGGAAGGTCAAGTTGTAGACGGTAGAAGTTACGTTATAAGACCTAAGGTATATTCAGTTATTCATGGCCTTCTGGTTGAAATGATCTCTCAGCTGTCCTGTGTCTTACTAATACCATCTGGGTCATAATGATACACAGTTAGCAATGCTATCATTGCTTATAGTTGTAGGAATGTGTGGAGGCAAGACTCTTGTTGTGAGACGTGGGGGCAAACACTGTTGTATCTTCAACATTGCCTTTGGTGGAAAGTATAAGGTAAAGATGTACATGACAGCAGTACTGAGCTGGAAATCACTCAGCTTTCACATTTATAGAAACCAAAGTAGGTTGCTCTAAGGACAATACAATCATAAATGCTATTCTGGAGGTAAATGCAGTCACTCATTTATTAATAACAAAGGACATTTCAGAAAAAAATTACAATGACTCTGCAATCATCCTTCTATTTTACAAACAAAAGTATGGCTGTTACGAGATTTTAGCAGACAAAAGGGGCTGGATTGATTACTTGATTGTCACAAATGAATGCATCTGCCTGCTCCTTCTTTGAAAGCTTTCATACTGTATTTGTAAAGTGCTGAATCAAAGACAGACAGGAAGCCTGTCTGATACATTACTTAGATGACTTCTCAATTTCTATTTTTTCAGAGACAACCAAGCAATACGCTACAAGGGGATGCTAGCATGCAGTGAAGACACTGGGTTTTCTGAACTAGAACTTCTTTGTGATTACTGCAGGTGTTAATGATGAGCACTTTAGTTTCCTTGTGGAAAGATAAGGTGATAAGACTTGGTAGACAGTGCTTAATGTCTTTAGCAGGTGCACAAACAGAGGTGTTCAGGAATGGAAGGGCATTGTTTCAGTGTCTAAGAACTCTGTGACACAGCATTAATGTCTCCGATTCATTTCTAATCTCTGGTTATGGTCTGTGTAAGGCAAGCATATTTTACCAGGTACTCTGGTTTCCTCTCACTTTTCCAAAACAGGCAGGTTTAGTAGCTACTCTAAGCTGTCCATATACAGTGCCTTTTCCCTCATGTCTGTAGATCTTGTAGTTGTAAAAGGTCTGTGACATCCCATTTCAATTACCTGTTTAATGAATGTGTACATTAAAAAGGAATAATTTCTCCCTCAGACTTTGTGTTCTGAAGCATAGATGAGTTTTCTGACTAAAAATAAAGCAATAACGACTATGCTGGTTAGAGGTGAAGGCTAGAGGGCACTGAGTAGGGCAACTGATAAGGCATTTTGCACTGGGAACATTGCTGTATATGAGCAATAAACCTGTCTTTTTGTAAGGTGGGTGGAAGCCTAAGTACCTGGTTGTGTATTAAATTAAATTCTGGATGGGTCCTTATATTTTTAGTTCCATAGTATTCACAGACTGTTACCAGACGCTGCGTAAAGCCAGAAGTGACTGTGTTCATGGCATGGAAGTGTGTGAGCTTGAAAATAATCATTTGGTTTGTCAGTTTTGCAAGTCAGCCTAATGTAGTAAGACTTAACATGAGGCTGTCTGATAACCTTGATGCTTTACTAATTGCAAATAGGTTTACTGGACTGAAAACACTAGAAAATACTGCAGTTAGATAAAAAGGGTCGTTACAGTGGTTAGTATGGATTCAAGTATAAAACTAGTCATATTACCTACGAGATGTTAATTTCCTGGAACTAATGCCCATCAAGAGAGTCAAGTTTCTATAATGAAAGAATCCATACAACTTATGTTTAGCTTCACAGCTAACCACAAAGCAGTATTGACTATTATGACTGAAGACGGCAAATGGAGATAGAACAAGCCATATGGTTACACAGATGATTCTGCTGGCCTTACTGTATAACATCACTTTCAACATTGACAGTATAACTGGTATATCAAATGAAACTGCTCACTCTCATTCAGATTTCCATTTCACAGGTCTCACAGCCTAGTGCCACATGCACAGCCCAGAGAAGAAATGGATCTTCCTGGAAGACTGGCAACATCCTAATATTGAAAGTGAAACTCCTAGAAGATTGCCAACATCGAATCAATTGATTTACTCTCAACATGGAGTTTATTACATGATACAGTGGCCCAGAGAACTGGGTGTCAATTACATGGAGGACATATGCAACAGTAATTAAACAATTTAGCAGTTTGCTCAAAAGAAGGCTGGCATGATTAAGGAAAAAGATGAATCATGGGATCCTCACTTAGATTTATATCTGATCTAGTTGAAACTGAATATCCCAGCAACAGAAGTGTGAAACTTGCTATTGCAAATCCCACAGCAGTTAAAAAATAAAGTTTGATCCTTACAGTGAAACAGCAAACAGAGCAAAACATATGTTTCACTGTCAATTATTTTTGTTGGTGAGCTAACCCATTTTACACCAAATATGAGGTAAATCTGCCCCACTCCCATTAAATATGTATACTAAGTGTAATTTCCTTGTACCTTGGGATAGGGGGAATAATCTAAGATACCACAACTTTGAATTTAGTTTATATTCTCTCAAAATCACTCTAATTATCTCAAAATTCAAGTGGTCAAAATTATGACATGGGTATTAATGCACAAACCAGCATAAATCCTAATATAAGACAAGATCAGACAAAATAGAGAACAGTAAGGATTCAGCCATAGCAGTTTGATTACCAATAGTTCTTTATTTTTGGTTATTCATCCATTTTGCATTTTGCTTGGTCTTATTTTAAACTGAGCTTTATGCTTGCATGAACACACACACACACACACACACACACACACACACACACACACACACACACACACACACACACACACACACACACACACACACACACGTCTATAGATATGAATAGATGCAGAAATGTACATCACCACATACATTCTTGTCAATACACAGAAGCATTAACACTACCTGTTTGTCTTAATATATCAAAGATCTGTTGTATCATACCTACACAAGTCAAAATACTTGTGATCACAAAAGGATTAAAACAGCTAATACAATGATGTTATTCCTAGTCATTAGTACAGAGAAGCATTAACACTACATCTATTTGTCTTAATATA
The DNA here is from genome assembly GCF_019279795.1 of Protopterus annectens. Classification (NCBI taxonomy): domain Eukaryota; kingdom Metazoa; phylum Chordata; order Ceratodontiformes; family Protopteridae; genus Protopterus; species Protopterus annectens. The sequence continues at coordinate 825,477,373 of NC_056730.1, forward strand.
TCAAACAGCTGTTAATCCTACCTACACGCAATCAAAATAGCTGTAATCACAAAAGCAAAAAAAACAGCTAATACAATGCTGTTTTACTAGTCATGTGCTCCCAACAAATAGAGCTCTACCCCACAACACCCTTACATATAATAACAACATGGCCGCAGAACCCCAATAACATAGCAGTCTATTGCATAGTGCCAAAGATAACCAAATCCTGATGAGTAGTGACATCCCTACCTTCCATCAACTAGTTGTGCACTTGATCGAAGTGATTGATGCCATATATGTGTAGTACATCTGTTTCTCTATCTCTATCTATGTATTTATCTGTCTATAACTATACATAAAGCTCTCTCTCTCTCTCTCTATATATATATATATATATATATATATATATATACACACACACACACACACACACATATATATATATATATATATATATATATATATATATTTATATATATATATATATATATATATTTATATATATATATATATATATATATATATATATATATATATATATATTTATATATATCTATATATATATATATATATATGGTTTACTATACTTTGATAGAACTGTAGTAGCCTGAAATTCAAATCATTGAAGTAATGTGACTAAAAAGCAATTTGAATGAAAACCCATTTCACTGTAAACCTAGTTTACTGAATTTCACTAAAATCTCATTTCACTAAATCACAAATGATAGAAAAGTGAAGAATTGTATTGGTAGTATGTTGTAGTGTCATTTCAGAGGATATAATTTGCTAGGGGGTGAGGCTAGAAGATTATGTGAGGATTAGCAGTACCCTCTTATCAATTGCAAACAAAATTTGTGCACCAACACTGATTCATTGTATACAGTCCCCGGGATTCATGAAGCTCGGCGCAAGGCCGGCGTAAGGCCTGCGCCGGCGGTGCATGGAATAGCCGGCGCAGTAGCGCCATATACATATTAATGAGAGTGCACCGGAATCACAGACACGTGCGTAGTGTACGTGAGCGAGCCCAGGTAGGATGCGTCTGGAGGCGTGTCTAAGCCGGCATGAGGTGAG